>NC_077231.1:145882897-146182897 GCF_027887165.1 Monodelphis domestica | reverse complement strand
CACAAGTCTAGTTACCTTTTCATATATAGATATGAGATTAGTGTGGAATAATTTATTTTTGGTGAACCCTTGTTGGTTCATAGTGTTCATCACAAGTCACTTATTTAACAACGTATTTTTGAATTTTGCCACGGAATAATGTCAACTTTATGGGTCTATTGTTTCTGAAATATAGTGCCTTTCCCTTCTTCCTCCCACTAAATCAGCATGATTTCTGCTCACATTCAATCTTCTGAAACTTTTCTCACTTTTCATAGTTCCTTAAATATCCATGAAAATGATTCCTTGGTTATATCATGATACCCTATGATGTAATTTCTCTGGGCCTGGAGATCTGAAGTCATTTTAAATGGTTAGCTGCTCTCTTACTAGTTCACACTTATCATTGACTAAATCCCCTCTAAAGTATATTTGTTCTTTTTGATCAAGGACACATGTAAAACCCAGTGGAATTGCATGTTGTCTATGGGAAAGTGTGTGCGAGGGGAGGGAAAGAATATGATTCTTGTAACCAAGAGAAAATGTTCTAAATTGACTAATTAAATACAATTTTCAAAAAAAAATAGTACATTTGTTCTACCCTTTCCAGTCTAGGATTTCGCTCCTCAAAAGAAAAGAGTAAAAAAATTGAGATTAAATAACTGTGCTACGTTTCTCTTAGCTATTAATATTGTTGTAAATAAATCTATAATCTAATTTAAGTCAAAGGGTTTATGACAAATAAAATACAATATTTCTCTGAAGTACTTCTTTTTTGTTTGTTTTCTTTTGTTTGTTTGTTTGTTTTTTGTCTGTATGTGTGATGCCTTTAGAGGGAAGACTGAAGAAGAATGATTAATCTCTAATGAGGGCATGTGAGACATTGTGAAGATAATGAAGACAGAGGGACTTGATAATTCTCCTTAAGTTAATTCTCCACAAGAAGATGTGGCTGAAGTCAGTCTTGGATAATGTCTTTAGGTGATTGAATGTCCAAGGTCAAGCCTATTCTAGATGCGATTGAGATGACTATAGACTGGTGACTCCTGAGGTAAAGGAGACCAGCATTATGCTGATTATAACCTTATTCATGGTTCTGGATATTTTTGTTCTGCCATTTTCTTTTTTCCTTCTCCATCACTATCCATGAGAGGAAGAGATAAGTTCAGCTCTATGGACATAATTTACCCTGGACCTCTGAGGGCAATTAAGCCCCACAATCCCTTTGCCAAGAAAATGAGAAAAGCCAGTGTTGAGTGAATTCTGAATTCCACTATGAATTCCGGAGAACAGAACTAAAGACAGCTGCAGTTAGTTTTATCTGTGCTACAGAATTGACTGTAATTGGCTGCTACCCTCACCCACCCTCACTACACAGCAATCAGTCTGTACAGAAGTACAGAATTTTAAGATGATGAATGTTTTATTTCTTAAAATAAACAGTAGCAATTTAGCAACACATTTATGTATTTTACATTTGGCTTTTTTTAAAATAGCAGAAGTATATTGGAAACTTCCTTGGTGTCAAAAATTCACATATGCTCTTATCAAAAATATCGAGATGACAAGCTAATATTGTATTCAGAGTTAAATAATAAACTTATATGAAACTTTTGATTATTCTGTGTGCATTGACCCAGCAAAAGCTATTCTATACTTATGGCAAGGTTATTTAGAGCTGTCAAAATTGAAGAGCTAAACATTCCAACCACTGATGAGAGATGGAGATGTATTTTTAAGTACATATCTTATCACGTGATAAATTTCAATGATTAAGTGAAATCTGTTTTTTAATAAGAAATCACTCAGGCTTTACTAAAAAGGAAAGAAAAAACCTTCAAAGATTTATTTCATGAGAACGGTTCTTGTTGTTATCATTGTCTTAGTAGGCCTTCTTTGTCTCACCATTAGGGATAAGAATAGAGTTTGAAACTGTGATTCTATTGGCCTGTGAACTGCAGATAATCACGTTCTCTCCATTCATTCAGGCCAACATTTCTCTGTTATTGTTGTTGTTGTTGCTAACAACATTAATATCATTAATAATAATTATAAATAGAAATCCCTTTGAGGTTTTGTTCCACCTTATCTGTGCAATTCTTTGTGACCCAAATCACTCTGTATTCCCCCCCCCCCCCTCCTCCATTTAGCAAGGAGATGATAGGGGCAGCTAGGTAGCAAAGTAGATAAAAGTCAAAGGACCTGGGTTCAAATTTGACCTCAAACATTTCCTAGCTATTTGACTCTGGACAAGTCGCTTAATCCCAATTACCTGGTCCTTACCACTCTTCTGTCTTGAAATTGATACTAATTATGGATTCTAAGATGGAAGGTAAGGGTTAAAAAATGATTGAGATGATAAAACTTGGTTAGTCAGTTGTGCTACTAGGACAGGAAGGTTTTTTATGCAAATGATCATTGTAGATTCATCCTTAGGAAAACTTGTTTTGTTTTTTGTTGGCTTGTTTGTTTGTTTTTTTGGTTTGGCTTGGTTTTCTTTTTGCTTTTTTTTTTGGAGGGTGGGGTTGGTGCTACAGAGTACAAGCTAGTTTAGACTTGTGATTTCACCATTGTATATTCTTTCTAAAGAAGGAGTTTAGCAACTTTTTAGTCATTTAAATCCTTAGAAATTTGTCTGTGGGTGCTATTTGCAAAAGGAAGGATTTAAGTCCAAGGCTTTTTGATTCCAAGGCCAGTCCTCCCCTGGCTTATACAATATCACCTTATCAACTATTCTTTCAATAGACTAAACCTAGTGGAAAGAACAAGATTTTTTTTTTTTTGTAACATGAGAGAATCAGGTTAGTTTAATTGATTTCTGAGGTTCCTTCCAACTTTAGGGCTATGATCTTAAGATGCTAAATTGTCCCCCCCCCCAATTTTCCCCTGAAGTATCAACTTTCAACTTTGATATACTAGTTCTTAGATGGTTCTCAAATCTGAGTCCTTCCTTGATAACTCTTCCTGTCAGCAGCAGAATGCTGCAGGGCTATTGTACAATAGACTGTCTTTTCTTTGCACTAACTTTATTTACATTATAGAATCCATAGAGCACCCTGTCAGGTAAAAACAACAAAAACAACAATAACAACCACAACAAAACATAGAACCAACAAAAAAAACAACCACAGGCTAAAAAATATAATGATCTCTATAGCTAATACACATTTATATAACCTGTTCTTCATTATAACTAGGTCTTCATATCCTAAAAATTTTACTAACACTTTGCAAGCTACCTACAGTGGGATTATTAGGATTTAAAGAGCTTTTGTGATCACTTAGTCAAGTTGCCATTTTTACAGATGAGAAAACTGAGACCAGAAATGTAACTTGGCCAAGAATAAGATCATTCAAATTCTTCCTCCTCAAACTCTTTTCAATGGCTTATTCTGTTCAGTTTAATCATTCTTGCTTAACAGAAGAAGAAACTGAGGCACTGGCTGTTAAATGACTTGTATCAAGTGTAAAAGATACCACTCAATTATTCAAGGTATTAAAATCTATAAAACTTAATCTCCAAACTGTTTACAAAAAAAAAAGCAAATCTGCATTTTTTTCATTTTTCAGCAGAAACTCAGAAGGCATCTCTCATTTACCTATCTAACTCACACCTACTTCCCCATATGCCTTCCGTTATAATCTCTTCATTGTCCCCCAAAGAAAATTTACTCAGTCCTATATCCATGCCTTTGCCATTACTGTCCCCCTTCCCTAGAGGGCCATCTCTTCTTCTGTATGCCTTTCCAGATTCTGCCTGACTTTAAAGATCCGTCTCAAATCTGTCCTTTATGAACCCATTCTTAGCCTTTGACCTTACCACAGAACTTCTTAGTTTGCCTCTCCTTGGAATTTCCATAGCATTTAAAACTTAGCATGTTTTGCTTTGAAAAAAAAATATTCTGCCTTATTGTTAATTTTCTTTATCATTTCTTGGGCTTCTTCTTCTGTCTTCCCTTTAGCATCTTAGTATTCCAAATGCTAAGCTCAGGGGAGACATTCAATACATCCTTTTTGATTGATTATCAAAAGGAATATATTATCCATTTGGAAATAGCTACTCCTAGCAAGAACAGTATTGCTAACCAAGAGTTTTTAAAATTCAGATTGTCCACAACAGCCAGGGACTTAATACTTGCTACTGGCAGTGACAATCTAGGTTCATTTCTTTACACAAACTTCTTCACTCTAGCTACTCAAACCTGAGTTGCAACACCTATCAGACCTGAATCTTTGAAGTGGAGAACTTTATATTTGCATAAATTCCCTGAGGATCTTGGGATAAGATGTTCTAAAGCCCTCTGGGTTGTGTGTGCTTGGCAAAGAATATGAATGAACCTGTCAGATTTTTCAACCATCAGGAATGGATGGCTTTAGGGTGTTTAAAATGGGTGATGGTATGTGGGAGGTATGCTAGCAATAGGGTAAAGCCAGACTTTGTTTATATTCCTTTTTCTGTTTCTTCAGGGCCAATACATAATGTACCAGGGACTGGAGAAGGATAGAATGCAAGTGGTAACTTTTTTTTTTTTAATGGAAAGTTTTGGAAGATGGTCTACTCTTGATGACTTTGGGCCTATGAGCCAGACAGGGTCTCTATTTCTTGTTTTAATGATTAAATCAAGCAAAAATTTCTCTTCATTAGACACACAGAACTCTGAGAAGATTGACAAAATGATAGGCTAAAAGAGGTCTGTATTTCTCTCATGATATCCTGGCTTTTCTCTACCCTCCATAATTCTAGGCAAGTCACTTAACCCCATTGACCTTAATCCACTGGAGAAGAAAATGGCAAGCCCTCCAGTATCTTTGCCAAGAAAACCCCAAATGGGGTTACAAAGAGTCAGAAACTACTGAAACAAATAAACAACAACAACAACAAAATGAACTTCTAGTCCATGAAGCAAATATATTTTCTCTTGCAACTTTGTAAACTTCATGCACTTTGAATGTGTTCTTTGTAATGGGTTCAATATAGGTCTATTCACCTTTAAAAAAGTAGAAGAGGAATTGTCGCCTAGAACCATTGGAAGCAATTTTTGTACCTGGGCTAAGTGAGAGGGAGGGCAAAGAAAAGGCTAGGGAGGTTGGATGAGGTCAAAAGATGGGGTATGGGGCAGAAAGAAGTAGGCAGGCAAGGGAAGTATCAATCAGATATTGGGAAGTGCCTATGCTACTTAAGTGGAAGGAAGTATACTCTAGAATGAGCCTGTCATTGCTGCTCCTCTGGGCCAGATAAGAGTGAAAGCAATGTATGCAATATGGTTGCTACCACTGAGGCAGTTACTGAGGTGATCAGAGACATACATGCTATACCATTGCCATTCGTACTCTTCAAATTTACAACCTTAAGAAAATGCTCTAGCGGCCCCACCCCTGTTGCATCTTTGAGTATTCCTTCAGAATCAAATTCTTCTCTTGTCTGAATTGTAAGGAAAAGATTACACCACAAAATAGCTGATATTCTGTTATAAACTCTTTTAAAAAATCACAACTTACTTGGTGAAAAACAAGGAGAATAACTTTAGGGTCATAGCAACTATGCTTAATTCGGGGTAAATATACAGGATTTCTTTGTTTCAATTTTCAACATATCACTTGTATCTTCAAAGTGTGCTAAAATAGCTCAAGTCCTACCCCCTACATGAAATCTCTGGTCCTCTCATTCTTGAAAGTTTCTCTCTCCATCCATCCACTCCTAAATTTTTCTGGGGCACTTTGAGTCTTTTGAAAATCTATTTCTTAGTCGATCTTGTATCATATTTGCCCATGTTGCTCTCTCCTAACCCCCCCCAAAAACCCACACTTATTCTATTAACTCCTTATGTAGTTTTTCATCTTTATATCCCTAATAGCTGGGACCATGATTGGCATATAACATATATTTAAGAAGTGTTTGTGGAATTAGAGTGAATTATTTTTCTTGGTAAGGGGACCAAATGAGTCTGTGGTAGCCTTTCAATACTAATGGAATTCCAGAAAATGTATCTTGTAATGGACCTTTCTCCCTAGGCAGTCTCATTAACCCCTAGAACCCAATCTGAAGGGGGCATGGCATGTTGTATGAAAGAATGGCATACGTATCTTGGGAGGATATTTCCTTTAAAGCAAGATATAAAGCAACATCTCTATCTTATTACCTACTATACCTAATAGTTGGTATTATAAACCTCTGATGCCAAAGGGACTTCAAAAGAGCAACTAATGAGAGTACAGTGATTTAACAGCAAAGAAGGGATTTCCAAAGCAGCAGAGACCAAAATGTCTTTAATTAATTAATCTGTCTAAGAGTTCTCCAAGGTTTATTAGGACGGCCTCTTCATAGAGACTATCTCATATTAAATGTACAATTCTTTAGCCAAGGGATCATCCCTTTCTGTTATTATGAAGAGGGAATTATGATAATCCTTGTCCCTCAACCAAATTTCCACCCTTGAAAATGCTGCCAATCATCAGGTGGCTATTTACTGTTTCCCTCTTAAATGTGCGGGACTCACAGAGGTATGGAATAGAGAGAACATTGAGTATTCAGTTCCTGGGACATTGGAATATTTCGATTATGTTTCAACTATACTTAAGAACTTGGTATTTTATCTTTTGGTTAGGGGGAATAATAATAATAATAATAATAATATTTGAATGACCAGAAAAAGAAATTAAGCTGACTTGGTCAGTTTCTTAAATTCCCAAAGGAGCTGGCTTCAGATGTTACTTTTTGATGCAGAGTCCTGTGCTGGGTTGAAGTAGAATTATTGCAATAGCCTCTCCACCCCCAAGACAACTCTCTAATCCTATAAATTGTAGAAAAGCTGCTGGCCTGCATTGGTAAGTGGAACCTCCCCAACTGGAGATTTCCACATATGGATGAGATCACAGGTCTAGTCTCTATCTCTATTAACAAATATTGATTGAACAATCCCTAGGTACTTTAGAGGAAGACAAAAAAGTATCATATAATTTATTTGTCTCTGGGAAGTTATTATCTGAGAGATGATATTAAATCATAATTGTAACCTCTGATACTATGTGATAACTACCTTATTTGTACTATAATCCAGCAAATCTTTAGTACCATTTTATTATAAATAAAGTACTATTTTAGATTTGACAAGGGAAAGACATACATGGAGTTTCTGGTTTAAGAGACAGTACTTTTGTTTACATTGCTATCTTAATAACTGGAGGAAAGAAAACATTTGATCTTTAATAATTTTTAAATTAATAAAAATATTTAAGACAAGTTTAAATGTGTAAATATGGTGATAATGGCCACATCTCTTCCCATTTTATCTACTTCTGTCATTTTTATGTGTTTCTCAATCCCTTTGGCTTATTGAAACAGGACATTGTACATGAAGAAATATCTGGAACTATTTTCACAGTAGGTAGTTGCACTAGGGGCTAAAAGCCACTGCCTCCCTGAATCAGATATTAATAGATGATTTTCCTTCAGCAAAGATGTATAATTTTCATTCAGGCTAAAGGCTCTCAAAAGCTGGTGAATAGGAAGTGAATATTAGGATGAAATATGTATCCAAAGGGATCACATCCCCTACTGCTAAAATGAAGCCACAACCGGGAATGGTCTAATAAGTTAACAATAAAGGAAATTTTTATTAAGGTGAGAATAATATCTTTCTCAGGAAAGCTACAGAATCTTAGTCATGAGAACACATTTTCAGAAACCTCACCTGGCAATGTAGATATTCTTCCCCTGCTGAGATGGGGCACAAATGTAAAAATAGCTGAAATTAGGCCATGGCCAGATCAATAAAGGACCACCACAGTAATTGCTGATATTTATGTGGCATTGGAAAGTTTGCACAGCACTTTACCTTGATCATTTGATTCAGGCATTAAAATGATTCTGTGAGGTATTTATGATGAGTCTATTTCTTACTCAGGAATATAAGACTTAATAGAAGTTAAATGACTTGTCCATAGTCACACAGTGAAAAAGACTCACATCTGGGATAAAACTTGGGCTTTCACATCAAAAGTCTGGCATATGACCCACAATGCCATTCTGTCTCTTCATGACCTCATTACTTTGTTTTGTTAATTGGAAAGTGATGCCCTGTTCACTGTACTACTCCAATCTAACCTCCTCTATTCCCAAAGTGATTTTCTTAAAAACAAATCTTCCCATGTCTCCTTTTCCCTTATTCCATAAATTCCAATGGCTCCCTATTATCTTTTGCATCTAATTGACTTTTTAAAACTTTTAACAGCCTAATTTCTCCCTGCCTTTCCATTCTCCTTTCCATTCTTCTTACTCTTTATCTACATACTGCACAATCCAGCATTCTTCCCTCAGGATACCCCATTTCCCAACTCCATGCCTTTTCATTGACTGTACCTCATGCCTAGTTCATTCTCATTCTTTATCTCCCCCTTCCTTCAGGACTCATTCAATGTTTATCTTCTTCAAAAGGTTCTTCCCCATCCTTCCCACTTCTGAGATTATCGCCCATTTACACTGTATAAAACATATAACGTAGTTGATTACATGCTGTCTTCCTCTTGGAAAGTGACAGCAGAGAGCATGTTTTTGCCCTTTTTGTATTCCCAAAAGATAACACAGTGCCTGGCACCTAGTAAGTACTTAATAAATATTTGCTTTCTGGCTGACTTGATCCAGGTTGGTGATGTTGCTGATGTAATGACAATTCATTGGTCAGTTCAGCTATGCTTTCCTCCAACCCTGATAGCTCTGACATCATCACCATGACAGGGGTAAAAATGATCAAGAAGACTGTCCTTTCAAGACACGGGAGTCTTTCTCAGTGGTGACAATGATTCCCACTTACCAAAGAGTAGACGTCTTATAGGAGGAAAGTTTTGGATACATCATTGCTGGCTCTAGGCCATGGAATCTGCTTAATGGAATATAAAACAACTTTGGTGACTTCTGTTAACTCAAATTAACTTTGTGATTCTATTGTGTACTTCAGTTATTTTATCAGAAGAGTCAACATTCAGGATTAATCACTGAAAGCTAAGTCCTCCAATGGGATTTATGTCCCTGTAAAATTAGATTTCATGATGCAGACCACAGTCCAGCCATGTTTGTTCATCCTATACTTCTCTTTCTATATCTTCTCCCAAGTTCAACACAAGGAGAGTCCTCCAAAGTGCTAGAGGCCTTCCTTACTTTCTCCTAACATCTCCAGGCTAAGTTACACACCTGTCACCCACATCACTCTTCCCCCATCTTCTTTTTCTATACACATGTCCTTGGTGACACTTTTTTACTCCTAGTCTTAGAAGTTCTTTATTGGTTATGTGAAAATCAAATAGTCAGACAAAAGCATAACCAGAAAAAAAGAAAACAACCAAATTTAACTATTCTGAAGTTGCAAAATTAGTTAATGAAAAAGCTATTGCATTATTTAAATATACATCTGTTTGGGGACTGAGATTATTTATCATTAGTTCATTGATAGAAGATGAAACTTCCATTCTTTAAGGAATTCTGGAGAGGGGGAAGAAATTTTAAAACAATTAAAAAAAAGTTTGCCCCAAATGCCAACTAATATCTACTTCTTTTATCTCCTTCTTTCCTAATGAGGAATGAGAATCTTTTCTGAATGATTTCCTAGGAGTCTGGCTGGTAGAAAAATCCAACCAAACATTAAAGATGATTTGAGGAGTGCAGGAGCATGCTGAGGTTGTCTGATCTAGGTTGTTTGGCTTAAGGATTTGGAGAGGCAAATAGAAGCAGCTGCACTGAGGATTTTCTGCAATTAGGTTTCATGCAGATTCTGGAAGTTGCTTATTAGGTCTGTCACTTTCAATCCATCTGGTATTTTAATGTTGAAGTCCTGTTGCAAGTTGCTCAGTGGGGTCAGTGAATTTCCTTTCTCCTGCTAGAGAAGACTATACACCAGGCAAGGCTTATCTGCTGGGAGGCAGGAGGGACAATTTGGCTGCCTATTTCAAAGTGCATGAATTTTTCATTGCTCATGGTGAGGCAGCACAAACCTGTCCTGCGATTTCCAGTTTAGACCAGTCTCAGACTTAGGTGCTGTTCATAGGGAAGCTTTGGTTTGGGTTAATTTTGATTGCAGGGGTTCTCTGCCCCATTGCTGTCCATCACTGAACAAATGTAAACTGGAGGTCGAAGAAACCAGATATATATAGAGAAAACTAAGGCTCGGAGAATTAAAAAGATGTCTCCTTTGTCAAATAGAATCAACATTCAAACCCATACCTTCTGTCTCCATTTCTAACGGTTTTTAGATGTTTACTACTGCCTTTCCTAATCCGGACTACCTCTCTGCTTGAAAAGGGTTGGGGTTAGAACCTCTCAGAATTTCACAGCAAAGGCAGGTCCTTTCCTCATTTATCCCACCTCTCAGAGTCAGCTATTGTTTTCTCCAAATCATATTAGGAAGCCATTTGTTTTAGCAAATTTCCTTCTCTCTAATCTCTAGGCAGAAGCATTTTTAAGACCAATGCATATTATTTCCCGTGTGTTGTACCCGGATAACCTTTGCTCTCTCCAAGGGCTAAATTCTTAACATTATGACTACCTCTCCACTGGCTTCTTGGAACTCCAAGGGTCATTTCTGTAAGAAGGCTGAGCTGAGGCCAGTCGCAGAATTGATTAATTTCCCCCAGCTTATTTTATTTATAACATCTCATTACATGGAGTATAAATTTGCCCAAAGATGAAATCCAGGAGTAGAGTGTGTTTCTTGCAACATATGCTAAAATATTGTCATGACAGGGACAGGGATTGATTTAGGAAGATGAAATAGATACTTATTCTCTTTCATCTTGGCAACTGTGGAACCAGGACCTGCAAAGCATATGATGCACATGGCCAAATGGCTGCTATCTATTCCTTCCCAATGGGGGGAAAGGGGCTTTTAACTCGCTCATAGTGCTGGGCAGGGAAAACAATCTTGATGTATTATAGTGACTGGACCATTGCCTGGCTGGTTGTTATGGTGCTTCTCTAAATTTCCATTTTCCTTGTTTTATGCAATTTTGGGTTAGGGACAGATGTGGTTAAAGGCAGCTTCATGTTTTCCTGAATTTGGTGCTGTGATGTACCTACAACTAAGCTGTTGCGGGGAAAAATAGAACCGTATCAAATGCTATGTTGATTTTCCAAGATCTCAGAAATGTAAGAATTTCACTACAGAAGTACTATTGGAGCTCAGTCTCCTTATTTTGACAGATGAAGAAAATAAGGCTCTGAGACATAAAGTGACCTGCCTAAGAAGACACAGCTAGTAGAAGTAATAAATAACCACTTCCAAAAAATAACCACTAACCAAACAATCTGAGTCCTTAAACCCTTTAGGAAACAATAACTGAAATGAAAAAAGAATAAAAAGGAACAGCTCATCTCTCTCCTGATAACTATGATTTAATTTTTTTCTACATTACATGTCAATATAATTTTTTAATAATCATTTTCTGATATTTTTCAATCCATATTCTGTCCTTTCCTCCTCCCCAAGAAGGCAGGTAATATGATAAAGTTATACATGTATTATGATTCAATACATATTTCCATATTGGTCATGATGCAAAATGTAATTGTAAATTGCAAATTAGGGACTTGAACATTAAAAGACTCCCAGTGAAAAAGACTGTCTTCACAGAGAAATGAAGAGTTCTGAGTGCATGTTGAAGCAAATTGTTTTTACTTTATTTATCTTGTTGTTGTCTTTTTTGCAACATGTCAAATGTAAAATTACATTTGGCATGACTCCACACATGTAATGGGTATCATATTGCTTGCCTTCTTAGTGGGTGTGGGAGGGGCTGGGAGGAGAGGGGATTTCCATCATAAAATTGAAAAAAGAATGTTAAAAAATAATTTTAAAAAGAATTTAAGTGACTTGCTTGTCTGAGAACAGAGTTAACAAGTGGTAAAGCTTTGAGTTCCCTATTCCAAGAATTTGACCCACTGTCTTTCCTATACCAGAGCTATTTTTCCAACCTTTAAACAATCAGCACAAACTCTTAATATAAATATTCTAAGAAGGACAAATATTCTGATCTACAACTAAAACATATAGCATTGGCATTATTTTTATAAATGCTCAAAATGTAGTGGATGAGACAAGAATTATTATATAGATTGAAGTTGCAATGAATCACTTATGCCCACAATTTAAGTAGTATGACCAATGTATTAGCTTACATGGCATCTAGCATGGCCACTATACAGTGTTCCAGATGTCTGAAACCTATAGAATGGGATGTCAAAGGCAGCACTGAGATTATTTTCAGTAAAACACAAATGGTTGTGGAGACCTTTGAAAAATTAAGAATGTTGATTTGGCTTTGGGCATCCCAGCACTTCCCTTTCAGGGTTCCTACTGCTTCCCTAATGCTCTGTCTTGCTGGAATGTCATCTCTTATAAAAGAATAAAATATAATTATATTCTTCCATTAAATCTGTATTCCCAATGTCTTATTATGGCATGTTGTAGCATGGAAGTGATCTGAGGTTCTCAGTGTGGCTTTTGACACACAGATCCAGAGGTTGCAGATATCTAGAATACCATGTAATAGTTATGCTAAGTACCATGTAAATGAAAACACAGGTAAGGTAATATACACAGGTAAATGGTGGGTGTCGGTATATCCAGAGAATTTAAATGCACATTAAAATTTTTACTGCATCCACTATACTTTGGACATTTAAAAAATAATACCAATGGCATATTTCAAGTTGTAGGCTATAATATTTACCCTACTCAGAAAATTGCCATTTCGAGTTTCTGCTTGCTCTTTAAAATTTTGAGAAACAACTATGGTACATATCAGTAGGGTTTGGTCCTATCAAGTTTGAAAGTTTTCATGTATGGGCCTAATGATGGGTTGCATGCTTGCCATCTGATGGTTTGCTTAGAAAACATGAAAGAGGCTCATCACCAGGGTGTTGGTAGGGTGATAAATATTATGACTATGGCAACTCAGTGACTATTTGTTGAGTCACAAAGAGGTTGCTGTTGGAGTTGATGGAGGGAATATCCTCACCAACAAAATTGCAGATACTTAAAGTATTGATTCTATTATACTATTTTTAAAAATTATGAATATAAACCATTCAAAAAATTAAATGGCTATATAAAACAAAGGACAGTCTCTTTGCTACCTCCGTCCTTTAGACCCTCAGTTTTTGTTGAGGGAGATCCAAAGAAACTAAAAACAATAAAAAGCATGTTCTTCATTTCCTTCCAGACTTGCCCAAAGTTTGACAACTTTGGCCCTATGTTCGTTTTTTCTTCTTCTTTTTCAGTGTAGTTGAAGTCAGTCTCCTGTTCTGTTTCTGCCAATTTTAGTATTTTTTACAACTCTCCCTTAATTAAGAAAACAAGACTGAAATCTTGCTTGCAGCCTAATTTTCCATGAACTTAATTCTTCCTGTTTAACAGCTTCATATTACATGGTGTCATCCAGGAGCATATCCCCTGTGTAACTTGGCATCACACAAAATAGAGTCATGCAAAAGTCATTGCCAATGGGCTTAGAAAAGGAAAAGGCTAGATCAAGTAATCAGCTTGAT
This sequence comes from Monodelphis domestica, assembly GCF_027887165.1. Lineage (NCBI taxonomy): Eukaryota > Metazoa > Chordata > Mammalia > Didelphimorphia > Didelphidae > Monodelphis > Monodelphis domestica. Next base: position 146,169,384 of record NC_077231.1, on the reverse strand, counting down.
ATACTGAAATTATTCAGTGCCTTTCTCCTAAGAATAGCCTTCTCTCCCAGTTTATACTTTCACTCCTTAACTCTTAAGAGACTTTTTTCATTACCCCTCAACTGAAAATGCTCTCTTTAACGTAACCAATAACTTCCTTCATAAAGTATAATTTCAATCATTCCATTCCCTTGCTCAGTAATTTTATTTCTTACCCAGTGCCTGCTGTAAGTAAAGCCTGATCTTCTTAGTTGTCTGGAGAAGTCTCCCATGATCCAGTTCCAACGGAATTCTCTAGACTTAATGTCCTACTACTGCTCTACATGTATCTTCCACCCTTGCCCTACCTTATTATTCTCATTCCTAAATATGCTCTTTTACTTTACCATCATTGATATCATTGGTCACTCTTTCTGGAAAGTTATTTTTATTCTTTCTTCAATCTATACTTTTCCCAACCTACTCATTCTTCAAAATTTAGCTCAAATGCATTTCTTCCATGAAATCTCTCCTAAATCCTCTTAGACTGTGTCCCCTTTCCCACTTCTACTTTCTTGTAACAAAAGTTTGCATTTTTATGGTAATTTACAATATACAAGTATCATGTTATTTACATACTTATCTTACCTCCCTAAATAGATTATTAACTTAGTATACTTAACACATACTCATAGGATCATAGAGTTATAATTAAAAGAAATCTTTGAGGCCATCAAGTCCATCACCTTCATTTTACAGATAAGGACATTGAGGTAAATAGCAGTTAAATGAAGGTGATGGACTTGATGGCCTCAAAGATTTCTTTTAATTATAACTCTATGATCCTATGAGTATGTGTTAAGTATACTAAGACATACTTAAGCTTGCACAAATAGTAAATCGCTAGGGCAGGATTTGAACTCAGGTCCTCCTGAATTCACATGCTTTATCCACTATACTACCAAATTGACTGAATTCCTTAATTCCAAAAGATGACAAACCATCTTATTTTCCTTTTGCCTTTTTGTACATTAATGTTACTGCTTGCTTAGAGAGACTCCGCATTCTTGTATCATGAAAACTGAACAAACACCAAATATTTACAATCTCTGAGTACTTTTTCCAGATTAGCCTCCTCCTGTGAAGCTTAATAGTAGTTAAATAAAGCAAGCTGGCATGCTCACCATACTACATGCTCATCATGAATTATTACTGGCCCTGGGCCGATGGCCATTTAATGTTGTGTCTTTCAGAATATACTACTTTCAGCTGCCATATTGGGTAACCAGGGAGAACTAAACTTGCCCTCTATTTTTTGGTTTAGGTTTGTTTGTTTCACATCTTTTCTGATTTCCATCCTACTTATGCCTATTTGAGAAGCCAACATGATGGCATGAAAGAAGGAAGAAGTGGTATAAGAGGACATCATTGAAAGAGAATATATTGTTAGACTCATATCCCTGAAACTGGAACCAAGAAGCCTGGGGCCACAGAACTCAATGACAAAATGCCTTTGCTATATTCTGGGAAGACTATTGTCCCTGGATTCCTACAACTGTGTTATTTAATGACTTGTTTAATTTATGATTCAAGATAAGCGTTATGCTGTGGTACATGGAAGCATTTTTCATGTTTCCTGCCACAACTAGTTCCTAGTCCTTCCAGAGTTCTGAAAAATGCTTCTGTCTAGGACTCCTCAGGAAGTAAATACAGGAGTGACAGTCCTTCTCCTGGAGCTAAAAAGCTGTTCAATGCTGGGTGCTAAATAGATCATCATTGCTGTAGAGCTAGTAGGGGCCTCAAAGGTCCAACTCCTTCATTGCACAGATGAGGACAATGAGGTCCAGGAAGTTGTAACTTGGTTAATATCATTCAGATAGTGTTGCAGTGATATGTGCTGTCTTTTTGCACTGGCCCATTTGAAAAAGTATGAAAAAGTAATTGTAATTCAGAGCTAATCTAAATGATAGCCTGGCAAATGACAGTGTGTAACTATTCTGCCAAAATATTCAAATTTTAAAAATTGAAGAAGGAAAGAAAAAACAACAACAAAACAGGAGTCTCTCAACAGAGCACTTTTCTAGTCATCGATGGTACTTATTTTCTGTAAAGGTTCAGGGAACATTTACAAAATTTTAGTGCCCTATATTTTCTAGGCAACTTAAAAAAAATTCCCATTAGGGTTTATCCACTTTAGCATCTTGTTTTCCCTTATGGATATTCAGCAAAGAGGCCATTTTGAAATGAGGAACTTCAACTTTAAAAAGAATCGTAAAAGGATAATGACCTGAATTTTTTTTGAGCTCCATAAAAAAGATGAGAATGAAATTCACAATAATTACAAAAGTGAGAATGATGTTGATGGTTATGATGCTCTGCCAAATAATGCTATGCCATATAATACTTTTTCATACAATATCTCATTTGATGTAGAAAGTGTTTATAGAGTGGACATCATGAAAATGTCCTAGAGTGGCCAGTCTTTCTAATGGTAAGGAAATGAGCCTGGTTGTGGTTGGGTAACTGTGTAGCTCACAGCTTGAGCCTCCAGGCCACGTCTTCACTATTCATATCCTCTCTTGGATGATTACTCTCTTCTAGATCCAGAATGGTATAGATTCTGACAAGTAAGTAAATATAGACCTGAGTGAATGAATATACCAAACATCAATCAATGAGACTAACTGCCTTTTCTTGCATGTTAATAGAGGACTAGATAAACACACACACACACACACACACACACACACACACACACACACACACATATATATATATGAGTGGTGATCTGGGAAGATAATTATGTTTTGGGAAATCACAAAAAAGGGGAACAGAAAAATAGTGCAGTCAATTAACACAGCCTTTTCAGAGTCAATACTAGTGTGTCTGAATATGGTTCTCAGAGCATGAAGGAAAAGGCATATATATATATATATATATATATGTCTTCTTCCCTTGCTCTTCATATATATAAAAAAAATGCACACACACATATGGGTGGAAATGCGTGAAGATAAGGATGCATGTTCCCAAGGAGAGAAGAGCCAAATCAGACAGTCTTCTTGTTTGGAAGGGTGACACATGAATCCCTGACTGTCTTTTCTAGAGGTCCAGCTGCCAAGATCACTGCACTATAGATGTAGGCCATCCTAGAACACCCTCTGGGAGAGCATTAACAATGTCCTTTCTCAACATTCCACACTATTACCTATTCCCCCATTGTTTTTCTTACCACAAAACACAATTTGGGCCTCAGAATTGTACTCTTAAATGTGAGTCTATTCAGCATAGGCTGGTGATTCATGCACATTTATGTCTGCCAACTCCAGGTCACTTGATCAATTTAGAATTTGCTTCTGCTTTTCTTCTAACCCCTCAAAGGGAAGCAGAACCCTGGGATAAAATTCTGCTCTGCCAGGATAACAACACAAAACTTGTTTGCCCTGAACTGGTGATAAGGATGCTAATCCAGAGGGAAATAGATTCACTCAAAAAGGCAGAAGAAATAGAAGGCACAGATCTGCACATCTGAGCATAAAAGTATCTGCAATAGGCTTAAAGAACAGCCAGATTCATTTGAGAGTATGGAAAAAGCTTTGTCTCATAGCATTTTGAATGAGAGGCCCTCTCCCACCAAAAGCACTGACATAATCATGGACAATTGTTTACAAATTGAGTAGATGCCTTTTGGTCTTTGAATTTCTTCTTCAGCCCTTTGGATATTGGCCTCTTCAAATTGTGGCCATTTAACTGTATACTGATTACTTAACAGCTTAAGCCATAACCAGGTCAGAGTGACTAGAGTTTTGCTCCAGAGTACTAACAGTTGGAGGACTTGCCTCCTTATCAACAGATCAGAGACAACTTATTGCTGCCTGACTATCTGCTACGTCATTTAGCTGCCTCTTGAGGTTATGATCACATGCACTCTTTGACCATTCTGAAGAAAGGGATTGGGTGGTTAAAATAAAATTGATTTGTCAATTCAGTACAAGTGTCCAAACAAACTAGTTTTTGTGTAGTCAAGGTCCAAATGGACCCCAGTTAGCAATTATGGGAGAATACTTCAAATTACAAAAGGAATTTAGAAACACTGCCTCCACAAAGTCAGGAAATCAACATAAGTACTTGAGCACAATGCAGCTTCTCCTTGATCTTGGTTGAGAAGGTCCTGAGATTAGAAACATAGTCCAGCTGGCACCCATAGTCAAGGAGAAGTGGATCAGCCAGTGTATTCTAAAAGAATACCAAAAGTGAAGATAAAATTCCCCAAACTACTGAAGAATAAGAGCAAAAAAGAAGGGAATGAATTCAAAACTATTTCTAGTGCAGGCACTGTTGGAAACCTCATATTTTAGTATGCTATGCAAACAAGTATAATTTCTGTGCAAGACAATTCTGCATCTATTGAATGTGTCTAGATGAGGTTTCTGAAACACACTGAATAAAATATGGTGAATAGATTTCAATGTTAGTGAAAGAGAATGGATTGATAAATCTACAGGCATTCACTTGTTCTCACAAAGAATCCAGGAAATCAAATAAGTTGCTTTTCATTTGACCTTGATTAAAGAGAGTGGCTTTGGTGGATGAGTATTCAGTTTCATTTTCTTAGCTCTGACCTGCCTAAGCTTTTATATCCTAAAGATACGATATTGACTAAACTACATTTATTTAATAATCATTTTCTTTGTTAGACATCAAACAGTAAATGACTCATTTCATGCAAAGCACAGAATGATGCTGGTTGAACAGCCACTAAAACTTGAGTCTAGCTACTTTGTATTGAACATTTGAAACTATCTCAGTAGACTTAAACGTAGTAAATTGCAAGCTCCTTGAGGGAAGGGACTATTTCCCTTCTGTCTTTGTGTCCCAGAATATACCAGATATTGAAATAATAAAATAATCTAATTTTAATAGGAAGAAGAGAGAAGAAAGTGCATCTTTCTTCTTTGCAAAGCTTGAAAAGTCAGTTGATGAGTTGGTTAGTTTTGCTGAACTGCTTTTTCCTCCCCTTTCTTTTATATTATTTATTAAAAGGGAAAGGTCTCTAATTGAGAACAGAAGATAGATTTGGAAATGAAAGTGATATAAAAATAAGGGATATAAAATAAATTACAAGTCTGTGTGTAACAGTTCTCTGGAGTAGTTGCCATTGTTTCTCTGTCCTAAGTCCATCCTCATCCTCACAAGTGATTTAGTGTAATTCACAAATTCAGGAGGTGAAAATAGCTTATAGTAATGTATTTTCCATCACAATAAACCTTCCATTTATTGCTTCTTTGCCTATATACCACTGATGATCTCAAAGATTATATATTTATACTATGGGTAAAAAACATGGGGGAATTACTATTGTCAGAGTTTTGATGTGGTCTCTGACCTCCAAAGACAAGTTGGATTAGTTAATTTAGGACAAATTGTGGACATTATTACTGGTCTACTTATCCAATTTTTAAAAATTGAAACATCATAAAAAGGGAGATTTATGCTTGTCAAAGATGTTTGCCACCATCACGAAGACTTTCTAAGTCTTCTTCTAAAAGCATCCAAATTGAAGGATACCTTATAGATGATGAAATCCACCACATGCTTCTGTTTGTAGATGACACTGTAATGAGTATACTAAATCCTTGAGCATTTTTGACCCCGTAAAGATCTATGATTACTTAAAAGAATTATGAAGTATTTAGGTGAACAACCCATAGAGTTTGTCCATCTGTATATTGATCTCAAACACTATGGATAAATGATGGGTTGAGTCCAGAGTTGAATAAGAGTAGTACAAGCTGAATTGCCATTCAGGAACTGTTCCAGACTTTTAATGATACAGAGTTTTTCCTTGAATCAAAGGTCCATTTTTTCCCATTACCATTCGATTCTGTGTGCAAGTTATAAAATTCTAGAACTGTAGAGGATCCCAAAGGGAATGAATGGGGCTTAGTGGATATGACTAGGTGGTGATGTGTTACCAATTCCGAAGCAATGGACAGGCTGCTATTAGAGAGATGTAATATGAAATCTTAGATCAATTAAGTATTGTTATGAGTGCAAACTTTAGTGCCTCTTATTTTTAAGCATTTTCATTAACTTACAGGTAAAACACAGCCCCCTACAATGTATGTTTATGTTAATAATATTGCCTCTTGAGTACTTTGGCAAACTATTACATCATAAAGCAGTATGGTGTATTGAAAGGAACACAGAGTATGTTACCAGGACATGCAGGCCCCAAACCTAGCTTTAATACTTATTATCTTCGTGACTATATACAAGTCATTTAAACTTTGCGAGCTTTATATCTTTTCCTCATCTATAAATTCAGAGCAATAATATTTACATGACTTACCTCATAGGTCCATTGCCAGTAAAATGCTTCATGAAAACCTTAAAGTACTATATAAAGTGAATTATTATTATTGGGCACAGAAATTGGACTTGTGGTTTTCTGGACACAGAGAACTGCATCTTCCACTGCAGGTCTGTATTATCTCTGCAATTGAAAGACTTAGAAAGATTATGGCACTAAAAGGTTAAATGACTTGCCTAAAGGTCAAACAACCAATGTGTCTTAGAGGCAGGACTCGATTCCGAGTCTTCTGAGCTCAAAATTCATCTTTCTAGCCACTGCATTATGCTACCTCTCTAGTTATTAGATGTGGAAACATTAATTTTTTTTCCCAACAGAGAACTCCCAGGTCAATTTATTTTATTAGGCTACAGGAAGTACAGCAATAAATCAAAGATATGCTTGACAAACAAAAAATTGTGATAAAGGAAATCCTAAGTTTTCTGTTTAAATTGAGAAATCAAATGATTCAAAGCAGAATCCAAAAAAGAGGAAAGAACAGAGCGTATGGAAGATAACAGGCTTCTTTCTCCAAAGAAGTTGTGTTTCCCTACAGACCATTCTTATCAGTGAGAATACCCTCTTCTTATTAATAGGCTATTAGCCATCATTGTTACCTAGTACAAAGGAAAAGGAAGACATGTACTAAGGAGAGGTTAAACAAAACAGAGGACTTAACAACTACAAATAAAGGTTTATAGCCATTTTATTCCAATTGGAGCTTAATCTAGTCTTTCATTCTTGTCTGGGACTATTTGCTGCAAACATACTTCTGTATAATTTAAAGGGTTATGCATAAAGGCCAATCATTACTAATTCATTAGGTATTCATTATAAGACCTTTAATCATGATGGATTAATTTGGCATAAATGTGGATATAATATGTTATTTTTTAATGTCTCCATTATAATTTACTAGTTAAATAGGCTATTATTATTTCAATTTCATCTCAGATCTGTATTAAACCACAATGTTTTGTGCTTTCCTAAAACACACTAAGTTAAGGAAAGTATCCTGTTATCTTTTGCTTTCTTAAAAGATTGATACTGCTACAAAATGGAAGGTCAGGGAATCCTGGGAAGTAAATGGTAAAGTGGTTCGGGCTATTTTTAAGCCAAATGGACATAACTTGGCCATGCTAGTTCTAGCACAGTGATTTTCAGGGTTTTAATAGTATTGACATGATTGCTAGTTAGATAAACTAAAATGATTTATGTGGCCATGGAAAAGCCCCAAATGGCAAAATTACTAGTCTGTGGTCTGGCTATTTTACTTTACCAAGAATAGACCCAGAGGCAGAAATTCTTGAGTGCTAGTCATTATGCTGTGACTCTTTAGAAGTCACTTTGCTATTTCTTAAAACCATGTTATTCATCTGTATAATGGGATGACTAATGTATTTATCTAGTGATCTGTTTAGAAAGGACAATGAACTTGGAGAGTAAGAGCCCCAGCTCTACATCTTATCTCTAGGACTTGGTAGTTGTGAGGAGACAGCAATTCACTTAACCTCATTAGTCCTCAGTTTACTTATCTGTAAAATGGTAACATACTTCAAAGGTATGCCCAAAGAATGTACTTTGAAACTGAAGTGTCTCATACAAGTAGTTGTTTTTTACTCTAATAGTATACTTCTCTGATGCCTCATTGTGGGAGGGGAGTGACTCTGGATTCTTTAAGTGTGTTGCCTTCAAGCTCTTATAGGTGTCATCAAATTGAAAGGATATGAGTTCTGGACAGATGATAGACCTGTCATTGGACCACCAAACTCTCATGCTATTTTTCTGGAAGAGATGATGATATGTCAAGGTAAATTCAGAACTGGTTGACTGGTCAGGACTTGTTCAGTCATATCCAGTGCTTTATGGCCCTATTTGGGGTTTTCATAGTAAAAGATACTAGAACAGTTTGCCATTTCTTTCTCTAGTTCATTTTACAAATGAAGAACTGTGGTAAGCAGGGTTCCATGACTTGTCCAGGGTCACCCAGTTAGTAAGTGTCAGAATGTAGGAAGATGAGTCTTCCTGACTCTAGACCTGACATTCTACTCACTGTGCTCCCTGAATGACCCTGAAAAAGGGGCTTTTTGTTATTGTTGTTGATTAGTCTTGCCCAACTCTTTAGGACCCCATTTAGGTTAGAGACATTGGAGTGGTTTGTCATTTCCTTCTCCAGGTCATTTTATAGATGAGGCAAACAGGGGTAAGTGATTTACCCAGGCTTGTACAGTTTAAGTTTCTGAGCCTAGATTTGAACTCAGGTTCTCCTGAATTTAGGGCCAACAGTCTTTGCTGGTTAGGCTTAAAGAGTAATAAATAGCTCCATATCAGCTTTGAAAATGGTCTATGCTGGAAGGTCCGAGAGTTCTGTGTTTGGCCCAATGTGATTCAACATTTTGAATTATGACTTAGATGAAGGCAGAGATGACATGCTCATCAGACTGGCATATGACACAAAGCTGAAAGGGATAGCCAACATGATGGGAGAAAGGATATAAAAAGAGTTTGACAGGTTAGCAGAATTTGTACAAAATCTAATGAGACAAAATTTAACTAATTCCATAAGTATAAGGTGAGGGGAGTCATGTGTAGATAACAGTTCCTCCAAATGCAAGTTCAATGGGTTTACCAATTATAGCAGTCAAGAATACCACTGAATCTTAGACCCTATAATGGAAGCACAGTGTTCAGGCCTCAGATGATAATCCTGCTTTATTTGGAGTATTGTGTTCAGCTCTTGGCAGCCATATTAGGGGGAAAGTCATCAGTATGCTTGAGAGTTTTGAAAGGAAAACAAGTAAGATGGTGAAGTGCTATTGCATGATCAGCTGGTGAAAACAGGTCATTTTTAGCCTAGAAAAAACTCTATACCAAGGGGTAGAGCTATCTTCCAGGGGTAGTGGGATATCTGGATTCAAATCCTGGTTTTGTTCATTACCACCAGTATCAGTCAGGCAAGTTATTTCACATTTTGGGGCCTCAGTTTCCCTAAATATAAGAAGTTCTTGATCTAGTTTACTCTTAAGGTAATCTAAAATTCCAAGTCTAAGTTACTGTTATATTTGTTTTGCTTGGGCCCAATGGGCAATAATGGATACAATGAAGGGAAGTTTCAAAAAGGAAAATTTAGGGTTGATTTAAGAAAGCAAAAGTTAGCGCTATACCAATTATAATGTGATGTCATGGGAGTGACATTTCTTGGGATTTTTGGAGAGGAAATTTTTATTCATGTTTGTTTTGGAAGAGGTGATCTCTGAAGTCCATTCCAACCCAAAATTTTGTGAATCAGTGGATCCATATCCAAAAGAAAAAGAATTCTACCAATAACTGCCTCTTTCCCTTTATTAAATACATCATTATTATTATTACTTCTACTAGTATTAATAGCTAGCATTAATATAGAATTTAAAGCTTGCTAATCACTTTGCAAGTATTATCTCATTTTATCTTCATAACATTGAGAGATAGTTGCTATTATAAACCCAATTTTACAGATAAGGAAAATCTATAAATAGGTTGGGATGAAAGGAGAACTTCTTTGTAGTCCCATTATAATTAAGGAACTACTTGGTTAGTATTTTACAATCATAGGCAAGCTTTCCTATTCTGTGTATTTTTTTATTAGACCTGTTATTTCATTGGTATTGGGGATTTCCAGTGATGAAGTTCACTCCATCAAGGCAAATAAGTGCTTACTCTGCCACTTACAGTCTTGGAGGTAATTAGGACACTGAGAAGTTAAATGATTTGGTCAAGGTCACATAGACAGTATATGTCAGAGATAAACTCAAACTGGGATCTCTTCCTGACTCTGAGGCAAAACTTGATCTTTGCTATGCCATGCTGCTCTGCAATAAGAAATATTAATGGAACAACAGAAACAAATTGTTGTAATTCAGAAAAAAATTAAGGCAACAAGATGAAATGTAAAGAATGTTAGACTTGGAGTCAATAAACCAAAGTTCAAAACTTGGCTCTGCCATTGCTTGCCTTTCTAATAAGTTTCCTCTTCAGGTTCTACTCCAGACAGAATTTCTCCATGGTCTTCCACTTCTTTATCAAGAGTTCTCTATATATAGCCTTGGAATTTATACCTTGGAATTACCCTCCTCTGTCTCTGACTCAATGGCCTCTCCCAGAAGATGTTGGGACTTCCTCTACCATGCCTCTATTGGATACCTTCACCTCCTTATATGCTCTTTCTTCCTTAATATAGAAGTTCTTGGAGGGTAACTGTCTTTCTATTTGCATACATATTTCTAGAGTTTGGCACTTAATGATTAATAAATGCTAATTGACTGAATGACTATGTGGTTTTGGACAGGTAATTTAATCTTCCTGGGACTCAATTTCCACAGTTGTGAAATGAGGTGGTTGATTTTGAAAGATGACTTTAAGAAATCCTTCCATCTCTAAATCTGCAACACTGTATATAATCAAGTAATTAATCAGCATGCATTTATTAAGCAATAAATTTACTATGTGCTAGGTAGTAGATTACTTTTCTCTATTCTCTTATGCTCTCACCCTTCCTTCAGATGAAAATTATTCCTTTTATAAGATGTTGGCACCTATCTGTCAACATGAAAATTTGTAATTCTTACCTCAAAAATATGCATGTTCAAATTCATGGTATGGTATAGTTTTAAAAGGAATGCAACAGCTATTCCTGATTATTGTTCTCATACTCTCTTCCCACCCATTCCCAAGAACTTCAGGCTTTCTTGGAACACAAGGAGGAAATCTACACAGCAAACAATACTCTTTCCCTGAAGGTTCTTATTGGCAATCAAACATTCTTGTGTCAATTGAGACACATCTTTGGAGTCTGTACCTTAGAGGGGGAAAATTTCATCTCATACTCAGAACAAAAAGACAGACTACCTACTAGTTTGTCTCAGACAGTGGGCTTAAAAACAAATCAGTGTATTGCTCTGAGTCAGTTAAAAAAACAAAACAAAACCCTCCCCTCCATTCCTTCCTTCACTGACATTTAACTAACTGATTCTTCTCCATCATTGTTAGTTCCTGCTGTTTCTGCCCTGTCTGTCAACAACTTTCTAAATGAAGTTACAAAAGGCAGGACAGTTTCTATATTAAACCCAAGGAATCAATGTGCTTACCTAGATGAATGGTTACTTAACACAAAGGTGTTAAATGCAGAACTTTCTCCTTTACAATGTACAATGTACAATTCATCACAAAGCAGTCATCTGACTCCTATGCAGAACATTTACTTTCTCCAGTGGGATAATGGGAAATACCAAAATCGCAGCATTCAAGGACCACTGCAGAAGTTGGTATCTACAGTTGTCAGTTATGCTCTGTGAGTATAACTAGTAGGGAAATCAGAGAAGGAAAAGGTCTTTGGGTTCTATGTTTCATAACGGGGCTGATGCTGTTTGGTGTTTTATTCTTCCCTGTTTCTGTCCAGCCAAGCTGTAATAACAAGAGGATTAGGACTTCCACCCCTAAGGGAGTGGAAGTGCACTCCATACTCTAATGGATCCAATTAAATCATTATTAAACAATATCATACTTTACATGACCTCTAAGCATGGAATCAAAGAAATCTGCAATTGCAAACACTCATAATTATCTGGTCCATTTCCTTCTACATTAACACTGTACTAGATTCTTCAGACATTTTCACAATGATTCTGCTGATCAAGTTTAATCATGTAATGGCCATATGATTTGCTTTTCACTTTCATGTCCTTTAGGAAAAGGGATTGGCCAGTCTTTTGCTCTCAATGGATTATCAATCCAGAACTGGAAAATGCCCTCAGAGGTTATCCAATATCCAACCCCCTTTCTTTTAGGTATAAGAAAAATGTACACCCAGGAAAAGGAAGTAACTTGCTGAAAGTCACCTGTGTGTGTCTGTCAGCCTGTCTGCCTCTGGAAACCATCACAATAGTCCTGAGAATTCTCCGGAAAAAGGTGCTACAGAAAAACACTTTGCAAAAATTACCACATCCATCCTCACAACATCTTGCGAGGTGGGTAGGTTGTGAACATTTTGAGTGTTGCTGCCAATGCCAGAAATAGAAGAGACATAATTTTCTCATGCTGCCTGGGAAATGGAAACTTTTTTTTCCCTTTCCCCTCACTGCTCTTTAAGGGAATTATCCATTGGATCTCTTTTTGAATATTTGGCTACATATATTTTTCTGATTGTCACACATAGGACAAAAAGAACTTGTCTCGTTCTTCTTAAGTGGTGTAAGCACTCTCCTGAGAGGGGCTGAAAGGTTAATATACTTTCAGGCAGGCCCCTTGGCCCAACCTGTTGAAAAAAGATTAAATGGTGTATTGATAGAATGATGGCTAATGCTCTGTACTGCAGATGATGATATTAAGCCACATGGTTTTAATACACCATGAAACTATAAAGAGGAATATGTTTTGCTTCTGGTCATTTGGCATTGGATAAACACCCCTAGTATTTCACATGATTTCATCTAATCTTTTAATGAGAATTATAGAGTTGGAACAGATATTTCATTGAAGATATGAGATACAGGAAAGGTAGCTATAGTAATTAAATCTATTTTCAAGTAACAAACTGGAACTTGGCTTTATATGTAAAGACAAGTCCTCTTAGCCACTTGGGGGGGGGAGGGGAGAGGGAGGAACAGTCTCAAACCCCATTGAATTGTCAGCTTTTTCTACAGTGAAAAGTTTAGAGGGATAAAAAAGATGGATAAAACATACTTGTCCAGAAGCATTATCAAGTAACCCTTATGAAAAAAAAAATCAAGTAGGAAGGTCATATTTCCTTGGAAAATACTCTTTTCACAGTAGCTAGTTTACACAAGGTTTTAAATCAAGCCTTTAACTACAGTAAACGAATTGTATTGCTTGCTTAAAAACTTGGTATAATCATTAAAAATGGCATATTAATACATGTTTCATCTGAAATTTCATAATGCATTAAGTTTTCACTTGTTGGAATCAGGATTAAAAACAACAACAACAACAAAATCCAACAATAACAACAACCTTGTTATTAAAATGCAAAAAAAAAAAAGCATTATCAATCGACAGCAACTTTCATTACTAAGGGAATGAGTTCACAAATTAAATGGATATAAATGTTACCAATTTAAATGATAGATCCAAGAGAAAGTTGACATTCCTCAAAAGGTCTACTCAAGAATAAAAATAATTTACTATGAACAACAGTGTTGAATTGAGTTTTTTGTTCCATTTGTATTCAATTAGAAAAACAATTCAAAGAGTTCCATAGCTCTTTGGATTCTCCATGTGCCCCTTTTACTTCAGAATTATGTCAGTGAACCCCAAGATCTAGTTGGGGAAATTCATAAAAATCAACAAAATGAAATTATTTTAAATATGTACATGAATCCGACATTCATTTCTCTATCTAGCTAATGTTTTAAAAATATCACAGTAAATAGGACATAATTATTTGTAAAAGACTTTGTTAAACTCATTAACTGATGACAAAAGATATGGACTTTTTCACTCTCTGGCAATGTCCTTAAGTAACTTTGACATAACATTCCCCTCTACCTAAAAATCAGTAATGGCTAATATTATCTACCATTTATATAAAACTTTATAGTTTTCAGAATCTTTTACATAATTATCAATTTGTTTCTCACAATAACATTGGGTGATATTTGCTATTATTATCCTTGCTTTGCAGGTAAGGAAATCGAGGTTCAGTGAAGTTAGTAACTTGCCCCTGGGTCACACAGCTAGCAAGTGGCTGAGTCAGAATTCCAACTTGGATCATCTTGACACCAAGTCCCAAGTTCTCTATTACTCTACCTAGTTTCCTCACTATTATAACTGTAGCTGAGTACTTGTCACAAAATGAGGGCTTAATATATGATTGCTACTTAATTGATTTGCTGAATAGCCAACATTCATGTCAGGAAATTGGCTAATTAATATACAATGCAAGAAAAAGTTAGCAAATAAGCACTCTGAGAGATTATTTTGTTGTAAGCCATGTCAGCTCTGAGGAATCGCATCCCTCTTCTGGCTCTCACCATTCTGTCGGATTCCTAGACTCTAAGGTTTTAAGAAGGAGTTAGGGGGGCTTCCTAATGTTGGCTCAACCCTCTATTGCTGTGTTCCAAATAAAAATTCATCAGTTGAGTATTATTTAGTGGGCTAGCTTTAAGTATTTTTTAGAAAGGAGTATTTGCAAGATGATACAGTAAGAACAATTAGTCAGCAATTTAGGAAAAATATCAAACTGGGTAGTGTTATAAGGAAGAGATAAGTTTGCAGAGGACAGTGGCATGAGACCAACAGGGATCTGGAAGATTCTGGAATCTTCCTTATAACAGTAGTGAATAGAAAACCAAAGGAGAAACTTCACTGGGTCATCTTTCCCTCCCCAAATCACAAATGAAGACATCAAGCCAGTACAGGCAGGCACTACTTCATGGAAGGGAGAAATCTCTTCCTTACTGACTCAAGGCTCTGAGCATTAAGACAGACAAGCAGTGTGGTTCTGCTGAGAGCTGACCTGGGACTTGGCCCTTGGCACAAGCTAACATTAAGGGATGTCTCAGAGCAGTGGTGTCAAATTCAAATAGAATTGAGTCCCAGTACCTTATATTGACTTAGAAAGCCAAAATTTAATGTTGTCTGTGTTATACTGTATTTTAGTTTATTTTGGTAAACATTTCCCAATCATATTTGAATTGAGTTAGTTTTTTTTTTTTGAGTTTTAGAGTCAAATAGGTATAGTGATGAAGGAGCATAAGTTTGTCTCTTTTGTCCTAGTGGCACCAGGAGCTTAGATTCTTTAAAAAGACGGCGAAAGGCGAGAGAAATTCGATTGGAGTTTCCAGTTAGATGGAGGAACTCTGACTCCGAGAAACCGGAAGACAGACACCTAGACTTCTTTCACGGTTCGTGAGTGAAAGGCTGACTCAGTGACCCTGCTTTCTCTACCCTTGACTGGGGCTTCTGATATCAGAATAAGCCAGCGAGGTAGTTTCAGACTCAGTGGGAGACCCTCAGGGGAATGACAATCCACTTGAGGTGGGAGCTAAACCCAATCTGAAGGAGTGACTGACTCTTCGTCTCCAGAAGCCTTTTCCCAGTCCATCACACCCTTCTTCCGAGGACCGAGGATCAACTTAGGAACTTTAGCTTGCGAGACTGAAGCACTGCCTATAGCGCCAGAGAGTCACTAGATTTCTTATTGGGCTTAGCTCCCACCTGAAGTGGATTGTCATTTCCCTGAGGGACTCCCACTCAGTCTGAAACTGTCAGCCTGGGATTCCCATGAGAAAAGGGAACTTTTCAAGCTTTGGGGTCTCTAACCTATAAGTTAGTTCTGAAACTTGGGGTTCATCAGATCCCTCTAGGCCACAAGTTTGGGATTCCTAGATTCCATGTTGACAACTCTAAAGTATTCAGTTCAGCTGGACAAGAATTTATTAAGCAGTGAATGGAAAAAAGCCAGTTGAAAGAGTCCTGGATTTGTAAGAAGGAAATCTGGCTTATGATTCTAACTCATCAACTTTCTTTTTGATTCAGGATATTCACCTCATCTCTTTGGTACTCACTTTTTTGTTATCTGTAAAATGGGGGAGAGAGTATTAGACTAGATCATCTCTACTGTTGCTTTCTGTCTGAATTTTCTGTGATTTGTGATCAGGTAGTTAGTATTTTAAAAGCTTTTTTACATTGACAGTGATTTCTTAATGTTTCCACCTAAAGAGGGCATTTAATTTCATTTAATGGTTATTGTTTCCTACCTGAATAAATGGTATTAGCTCCTTCACATTGAAAGACATTTGTTTTATAAAGTTTCAAAAGTTCTTTATTTACATCTTTCAGTGTCTTTCTAATGAAGGAAATAATATGAAACAAAACCATAACTCAAGTGCATTAATGGTGTTTGGCTTAGGACATTTAATTTCAAGAGTATTGATAATACTTGCCTTTAGCAGATAGAAATAACAGAATTTAGCACCTCACTAGCATGAAAATGTTGTTGGAATAAGGGAATTGCAAGATGATAGAATGGAAAACATTTTCTCCGTGTCCTTCTTCCTCCCTTTCTTCCCCTATTCCCCTAACCCTCTTCCTCATCTCTAGAAGTCATTGTGTGTGTTTTTTCTCCAGTCATACAACTAGCATAGAAGTAGTGGGGTAGAACTCAATCATGCCCAAAAACTTTTTCCAGGAAGCTTTACCAGGAAGGTATTGACTATGCAAACTACTTTCAGGTCTTTGTTGAAAGTACAACCTGTGAGCACAAACCACTATTGTTCGCCAACTACAATTCTGATAACACCAACTCCTACATCTGCTTTAAAAAAATCAGGGAAAAGACTGTTAATATTATTGAGTAAACACACACACACACACACACACACACAATGTCGTTATTCAGGATTCAGAATCATACATTGCCAGAAATAACTTTCACCTAAATTGGACCTCCTACATATGCAATGAGACCTGATTCTGTATTATTTCATGTACTGCTAAAGTCGGTATTTCTACTAGTGAATAATTATTTTGAGTTATTAGGGGGGAAATGAAGCATAACATTTGCATGATTTGCACAACATTCCCATGCTACAAAATTGTGAATCAACATTTTCAATTAAAAGGAAAAAAAAAAGTCTTTCCTCACAAAAAAAGTTTGGGATTCTTAAGGGATTAAGGAATCATATTGCTTCATCTACTAACTACAATTTCTCGATATTGTCCTTTTATAATTTTTCTTTAAAAATCCTAAAAAAGAAAACAAGTAACCAGAATTAGAAATTTATTGAGAAAACCTTTAACCCTTTATAAATGTTTAGGTTTAAAACGATGTTTGGGACTTTCTCTAATGGGGTAAAGAAAAAGGTAAGAAAGTTGATTATCTCAGCTCTGGAAGAGAAATGATATTGATAAATGTCTTATTTCCATATACTATTCATACAGTTTATTTCATGATGCTTCAAATTATCCACTTCTCCTTCAATATTTTACTGCATCTTGGGTCTCCAAAGTAGAGCACAACTTGTCAGTGTCTTCTTGTACTGTGCAAATTATGTTTCTATAACTCTTCAGTTGAAGTTCTCAGTGTAGTAGAGATCTTCCTCTAGATTTTGTAGTAGTTAGTGGGCAACATAACATATTCCATTTATTCATTACATTTCCACATTTGGAAAATGAGAGGTATATATTCTAATCTATCTCCCTGCTTTCCTTTTTTCCATGAAGGTATTGTATGGATGACATAAGAATCTTTTACACAAATAGATTGTTGTCAAGACACTTCCACATATATTCATGGACAAATATAGAGAATGAATCCTTGAAAGGGATGGGAAAGGATCAATAGTAAAGCTCACCCCATGAGTATCCTGAAACATTCAGGTACAACCTACCTATGCACTTCTATACATATTATCTTGTTTATGAGAAGAACAATGTATATGAAGGTGAGTTTGGGTTCATATCTAGGCTCTTCACGTTCGCTTCTTTTGTGATTTTGAAAAAGCCACTCAATATCTGGATGTTACTTTTTCTAATCTTTCAAGTAAAAGCCCTGAGTTGTATGTTTTCCAAGATCCCTTAATAAAGCATTAAACACCTACTATGTGCATTTAGATCCTTTGCTATCATTGGATTGTGGATTTAGAGTTGAAAGGGCTCTTTGAAGTTGGATTAAAACCCCTTCATTTTACAAGGAAAAAACTGAGTCATAGAGAAATTAAGTGACTTGCTTATGATCACCAAGGTGATAAATGTCAGGACTGAAATTTGAACATAGGTTTTTCTGACTCTAAGGCCATCGTGCTATCTATCTGTTAAGACATGCTGCTTCCTTCTCTCTTTTACAGGATCATATATAGAGAGCAATATTGGACCTTAGAGGCTACCTATTCCAAAACTCTAATTTTACAGATGACAACATTTAGGCCCAGGGAGGGCAAATGAATTGTTCGAGGTCATTTAGGCAGTATAAGTGGTAGAATTTAAAATCATGTTTTCTGACTCCTGCATCAGTGCACATTTTACTAACACAATCCTTACAAAAATCTTGCAAGATAGGCAGGGCAATATATTACCTTCATTTTACAGATGTGGAAATTGAGGTGCAGAGAAGGTAACATAAAATATTTATACAGCAAATAAGTGGAAGGGACAATGCCAAAATTCAGATCTCTGGGTTCCTAGTACAATAATGTTTTTTTTTTTACTCCTTTACAATTCACTACCTTTATCCAAGCATTTGGAAAAAATGCATTATACTAAAAATGGAGAAAAATATGTTATGACAAAATTGAAGTTACTAAGAGAATCAGGTAAAGTTTTATAATAGAATAATTTATTATACTATAGATGGTTTTCTTCCCCAGAAAAACTGATGGAAATTCCCTCACTGGTATACATTTTAACATTGAAATAATCACTTGAAAATGACTTGAAAGGGGAAATTATCATTCTCAAAAAGCAAATGTCAAGATTTTATAAAAGGCTCATTTGGTAACTGCTTTTAGGAGCTTGAAAAGACAGTTTTATCCTTTATATATTATATCTTCGCCTATTTTATATTTTCAGCTCATTTGTCTGAAAATTCAAATAAATAAATTTTGTTGAATCTTAATGAAATTAAAGAAATAATTAAGAGTTATGAAGGTTCTGAACTAGAAGAAGTTTTCCTGGATAGAACAGATATATTTGGTTTTCATAAATTAGGTGATCCATTAGCCAAATTCAGAATGATCGCCTGGAATAAGAGTGATTGAGGGCTAGAATATAATACAGAGTAAAAAATCTAGGCATCAAGGAACCCTGATATAGGCAGATGGTATGAGCAACACAAAGTCAGTGACTAGCCTAAAGATAAACTTCATGGTTAATCTGTATGTATGTATGGTAAAAATGATTAAGTTAAATTAAATATTAAGATCCATTATAAAGACACTTTGTTATGCCAAGAGCATAGAAAGACAAATGAAGTAGAAGTGATAGTTTTATCAGATTATACTACAGACCACATAGTCAGAAGGAAGAAATTGATGAAGAGTATAAGTACAGGCCTGACACAAAATCATAATATAGTAAGGATAAGGATCTTTAATTATTTGGCCAACTACTAGAGATTTCTTTGCCTAATTTCATATATATATATATATTTAGATATATGAAATTTATATAAATATATACATATATACACACACATATATGCACACACACATATATCACTACATATGCATTAACTTATCATTTAGACTATCTATAAATACGTATACTTATCTGGATCTATAGACATCCTCATATATCGCCTTTTTGACAATTTTAGCTTTTAAAAACTATCAAATTGCATATAAGATTTTTTTTTTTTACCAATAAGAAAAAAATGATCATTGAAGTTTAAATGAATGGAAATGACAACTGGATATTAGAATTTATGACAGAGGAGAGGAAATCCAGCCATAGTATGACATGGCTGTAATTTTCATTTTAGGGGAAATCAGCTCAACATGAATAGAAATCTTTAATAATTATATGTTGAAGATACATAGAAAAAATACAATGAAGAGCAAAATGGAACAGGGGAAAAAAGAGATGGATGCATAGTTAACCCATGGACCAATGTGCACTAAATAAGACATCAAGAAAACTAAAACAAGGGGCATAATGAAAAATGAATATAAAATACTTGTAATGTCATGAAATATAGTGTTAAAATTCCATAAATAATGAGGAGATTAGAGAGAAACTACTGATTCTTGATCATCATTAAACCCAGAAGAACTATATACTGTGTGAACGTGTTCACTAAAAAATTATGGAGAATGCTAGAGTTACTATAGAACTGAAGAAAGGGAAATATCTCAAGATTTTTTAAGGAAAATTTGTGTTTTAAACTAGAAGCCATTGAGCTTGTTATTCTTTCTTGGCAAAATTTCAATACACAATATTAAAGACATTATTGGTGATCATCTAGAAAAGAAAGAAACAATCACAAAGAGAGAAAAAATTGCTTAACTAAGAAGAGTTTACATTTCTTTTCAGTTAAGGTAATAGAGTGAATGGTTTAACAAGACCCAGACTTTTAAAACATTTTGAAAAAAACACACACACAACTGAAAATAAAACTGATAAGGGAAAAACATATTTTAAAAACTTATAAACAAAAAAAAAACCTATAAAAAGAATTGGGAAAAATTAAGTATAAAATGAAGAAGTGTGCTATAGAAAGAATGCTATGGAGTAAACAAATTAGCTCTAAAATCAGAATCAAGGAGTGTGGTAAAAGCAACTATACATGTTTTCCAGTGTTTATATGTCAGAAGGAAGAATTTATCTTATGGAAGTTTTGAATTATTGCAAGGTAACAAAAAAAGTATGATTAAAAAATTCAGAGAAAATCAATAAAGTGTTAGGGAAGTACAGTTTTATTATTAATTTTAAAATGTATGTAATGTAAGTTCATTTAATATTCACTTAATTCTTTATATATTTCAAAACTTTCGTTTACGATTAAGTTTGTAATAAAAGAAACAACAAAATGAAATAATAAAACACAAGGTGAAAGATATCCTTAAAATTTTTTAAATCATTAAGAAAAAAATAATGCTAATAAAAAATCATAAGACCAAAAAAGAGAGAATATATGAACAAAATTAAAATATTATGATTTGAATTAAAAATAGAAGTAAAATAAAATAAAAATAAAGATCAGAAAAGAAAAAAGTGAAAATAACCAATTTGAAGAATTTATTAGCAAATATTTTTTGAATTCTTTTGAATATAAAATATTAACCAAAAAAAGATAAAATGGTGGAAAATTGAACTATGGCTAACAGATTATTTGGGAAAAATACAGAGAACTGTAAAGCCTGCAAATTCAACTGATGAGTATGGGGTGGGGGGGGGTCTAGGAAAACATTGTACCTCAATTGTTGACATGAAGGAAATTTAGAAAAATACATGGTCAATGTGTTTCAAAAAATCATTAGAGAAAACTTCAAAAAGTGAGCATAAGATAACAAAACAGATCACAACACAGAAATAGAATCCATGTTGTCAATATATGAATGAATCAAATATCTGACATTTCTAGACATACTATACCCAAAATCCAGTATTATAATGCTAAGGAAAAATTAAGCTGAGAGAAGAAAAATAACTTAGTAAAGAACATTAACCAAGAGATAACAAAGTTTTTAAAAGAAAGATTAAGGGAATTAGAGAAATTGGAATACCACATAAAAATAGGAAAAGTGGGTAATGGACTCAGAATTATTAATGCATCAAGATTCAATACAGTTACAAAATGAATTTTTTTCTTTTCACAGAGATATTACATATATTGAAGATACTCTCTCAATAATATCCAAATTTCCAAACCAAAAAGCTACATTATTAAAACAATTATGATTTCTTTAATCAAAATCAGCCAGTTCTTAATAAATTGAGAAATCTCAGCATGATGAATATACTAAATTACTAAATGTTTCAGATGTCATCCCAGGGAAAGGGTGTAGCTAGGTCACACCAGTCCTAGAGAGTTGATTGATAAATTTTAAGTGTCAGCTTTTCACTTTGTAAATCAGAAAATGCTACAAACCAGGGCTTTACTGATTGATTTTCTAGACTTTAAGAAAGTGATGAAGAAAATAATAATATTTGTCCTAGACACAGAAGGGGGAAAAAGTGGGAAAGCTTGAGGAGTGGAACCCAAAGTAAAATATTCATTCTTTAAAAGAACCTCTCCTGGGTCAGATCATGGGAGTATCTAAGTTAAAGAAACCTCCATACTTATTGATATTATAGAAGACATTTATTTATAGTATTTTTGATTAGTCTAGGCTAACAACAGAAATAATAAAAAACATTCTGTTCCAATAGAATGAAGAAAATCAATATCTGATGATTCTAAAACTAAATGTAAATGTACTGAATTCTCCCATAAAACACTGGAAAAATATTTTTCTCAACAATGGAGAATACAAGCATTTTATAAGTTGAAGAAATGGAAGACATGAATTAAAATTGATAAGTTTGATTATACACAAATAGAATTTTTTTGCAAGAAAATGTCATTAAAATGAAAAGAAACATTATGAATAAAACATCTGCAGCAAATGTAAATTCAGAGAAAGATCTTACCTACACACGTCTGTATTAATGCCTACATATATGTGCAGATATATATTCACATGTGAATATATATCTGCACACATGTTTATATATCCATATTATACCTATAATATATATCTTTATATACATGAATTTCACTTTCCTATTTTATTTTTAAAATACATAGAATAAAACAGTATATATTTATATATGTAATAATTATCCAAGAAAAACAAATTCTTACATTAGTTATGTCCAAAATTCTATATCTCATCCTTTTTTTTAACCTTACTTTTCCCCTCCCATTCTCCTATTCCCAAGAAGGTTAGTACTATGATAAAAAAATCATGCAATATATAAAGTGAAGAATGGTATGTTTCAATCTATATTCAGATTCCATCTTTTCCTGCTATGGTGGTAGATATCCTTTTTTGTCATGAATCCCTTGGAGATGTCTTGGATCTTTACATTGTTGATAATAGTTAAGTCACTTACAGGTGATCATACATTATTGTTGCTACTGGTACAATGTTCTTGTTCTGCTCACTTCACTTTGCATCATTTCATATGTCTTTCTAGGATTATTTGTGATTATCTTTTTTGTTCAGCCATTCTCCAATTCAAGGACATTTCTTTAATTTTAAGGGTTTTGCCATGCCCCAAAAAAGCTGCTCTGAGTTATTTTAGAATGTATGATTTCTTTTTCTTTTTCCTTGATCACCTCAGTAAAAACAAACACATACACACACACACACACACACACACACACACACAAAACCCCCAACAACAGTGGTATTACTGGATCAAAGCTATATACAGTTTTGTAACTTTTTGAGCGCAATTCCAGATTGCTTTTCAAAATGGTTAGATCAGTCCACAGTTCCACCTTCAATGTATTAGTCTCCCTATTTTTCTACATCCAGTCCAATATTTGTCATTTTTGCATTTTTATCATTTTAGCTAATCTGATAGGTGAGATGATATGTCAGAACTGTTTTGAATTGCATACTGGTGAATTTCTGATGGATTCAGGGTCAAAGGATATTTAACATGACCATTTCCAAAGAAGAAAATGAAAATTACAAATAAATCAATGAAAATATAACCAAATCTCCAATAACAAGAAACAAAGATGAAAGCAATCTTAAGATACCACTTTACATGAGAATGGAAAAAGAAAAACTATTAATTAAATTTAATTCTGGAAAGGCTGCAACAAAACAAGCACTCAATACCTTTTAAGTCAAGTCATTTAATTACTTTGACCTGACTCTAAAATATCAAAAAGGGATTAAAAAAGAGATCATACAAAAATTCATACTTTCAAATGTATTCATATATCAAATTTATTTATAATGGCAAGAAAAGTGAAATATCCAAATGTCCAATTAATAAAAGTGGCTGAAGAATTTTAATAGGCCTGATTTTGTGTAGAGCATTTGTATGAGATCTCTTCAGCTTGGACACTCTTTCTACCAATATTGATCAGTGTCTATTTTGCATCTTACAACATTAAAGAGCTGGCTAGGTCACTCAGAGGTTAAATAGATTGCTCAAAGTCACATAGCCAAGTTGGATCTGAGGCTATACTTGAGCAGAAAATTATGATCCCACAAAATATGAATAGAAATATGGAAAGATCCATATGAAGTGAAGCAAAGTAAAGTGCCATTAGCAAAATCATAAATGTGTATACATTAACTACAACATATAATATAAAAGAAGTTTGGTAACTTTTCTAGGTGTAGCAGTTGACTAATGCAGACTCATTTAATTGGTACAAAAGAAAAAAATGTGACAGCTCTGTGTGTGTGTATGTGTGTGTGTGTGATTTTTTTCTTTGTAGCCTTAATGGGTTAAAAAACAATAGTTCTTTAATAAATGTTTGCAGAGTTGAAGCCATAATTATTGCTTATACTTTGTTATCTGCCAATGATTGTAGACATTTGAAGTCTGTTATTGTTTCCTCCCTCGAGTCTTCTGAGAACTAAGCCTTCCTAGGTCTTACTAGTTATAATCTCTCTAGTACTAAATTCATCTACTGTATCTTAAGAAGATGATCTATATTATGGATTCATAACCTTTTTTGTCATGGAACCTTTTGGCAGTATAGTGAAAGATAAGCATCCCTTCTCAGAATAATGGTTTAAAATATGTATATATACTTTATATATATATATATTTTTTTCATATATATATATGAAGGAAGCGCAGGTTTTGGTTAGATGTTAGTGAAAATAAGGATATAATTTGTTTCTTCATCCAAGTTCATGTTGCCACTCCTCACAGAGGTTTATAGATTATAAGAACCTCTGGTCTATGTGACCTCTAACATTTTTTTAAAAAGCCATATAAGGAAGAATTAAAGAATTAAGATTGATAAGAAAATAAGGGCTTTGTAAAGAATGGCTCCTTTTACCTTTTCTGTCTAGAACCAAAACTGATCAGAATGCAAACAGATCTTAGCAGAAAGGTAAGAAGCAAGTAAATATTTCTAGATGAAATGGAAGAGTGAGGAAGGAGAGAAAGAGAATTTCTGAAACTCAGCTTTAATAAATAATTTAGAATACTGTTACGTGCAATATGCTCAAATTCATTTCCATATGAAACCAATATCCAACAACTCTTAAAATGCTAAATTTTTATGTAATCACATTACACACACACACACACACACACACACACACACACACACACACACACACATATAGTGTCTAGATTGAGCAAAGTTAAGAAAGTATCATTTTCATTATTACTGATTTTCTCTTTTCTCTTCCTAAAGAAGGTACTATAACAATGTCCCAACTACATTAGACACCTTAAGGAAAATGTCAATGACATTAAGGCTTTATCTTTGCTCTCCAGAAAATAGAAGAATTTACTTAGTTCTGAAATAGAAAGTTCGTGATTGAGTGACAAATATACATTTCTTGGTGAATGCCTGAATCCCAGTAGGCACAAATCAAATGCTCAAAACAAGTAATATACTTTATGATGGGAAAGTATAACTGGGTCTGAAACCTTCAATAAATAAAAGCAGTCTAACATTGCCCGTGTTTACTTTTGGTAGATGGAAGAGTATAAAATAATTGAGACCTAACTAGCATTGGGGGCTATAGTTAGGCTGGTTTTTTTTTTTTTTTTTAAATCCAAGCTGTGGCTTTCCTACCAACAAAGGCAATTTATGGTTCACAAAATATAAACTTCAATCAATCAAAGGGTAAAAAGGGAACAAGATGGGGAAGCTGATGGGCATCTTTTCCCATGGATGTATAGAAGAAGTATCTATAATGGAACGTGGCGTCATTGTAATTTAAACATACACACGCATAAACACAAACAGCCCTTTACTTTTTGGAAATGATACAGCAGTAATAAGGAAGACCAAGAATACAACCTCAGAAAGAAAAGTACTCTATATTTCAGGGATTGCTTCTGGGATAAGAATAGGAAGAATTTCATGAGAAATATGAGAAAGGATCATGTATTTAAAATCTTGCATCTGCCCCTAACTTAGTGCTTTGAAAGTGGATGCATGATGTTAGATTTAAAATATCACCATTGTCATTGTTATCACTGTTACATTACTACTCTTGCCATTGTAACAACAAAAATAGCAACATCAATAATGTTCTTTGCTAACTTCCAGTGAGTTCCTCACTTTTCCCAAGATATGTGGCCTGGACTTGTCCTTTGCATTCATCACATTTGGGCATGTGCTATATTTATTTATCTTATTTCCTCACTTAGTTTGGAGAGTTTTTGAAGAGGCAAGAATTTTGTCTTTTTTCATCTTTGTATCCCTAGCCTAGAACCTTCTACAAAGTGGGCCCTTGAAAAATAATTACTGAGTTTTTGTGGAATTGATTTTGAAGTAATTTCTATTTTGTAACAATTATGGGTTATCAGATTACATTATTTGTGGATTGATTAATTGTAATTATGCACTCACTGCTGGGCTACCAACAGGATTATTGGGCCAGGAATTGGTTAAGCAGGACCAGGGATTGACGGGCGAAAGGATGTGAGTGCCTTGGTGTGTGTTTTATATTTGAGCCCCTGCCTGTATATATGAGATATTGGTCATACTGATTTGTCACTGTTGAAATCCTTACAAAAGGCAAAGTCAGCATTTCCCGGTTTTTTCTGCTCTTGCAGCTGTGAATGGGTGAACAAATTGACCATCACTTTCAGTAGCTCTGTAGCCCATCACACATTCTTAGGTGTGATCTCAGTATGTATTTTTGGACTCAGTGTGTATCTCTGCATTTCAAAGGCAAATATAAATGACTTTTGGGTTATCTGTTTTGAATTATCTATGCCTTTTCTCCCCTCCATTTGTGCAGATAATTGAGTTGACTATTATGCAAATTAAGCAAAAATAATAATTACAGGGGAAAAATCACCAAAAATGCTTATAGTGTCTTTCTTACTAAATACTGAAAGCAATTTTAATTATGTTATTTCATTTATCCTCAAAATATGTCTGTGAGGTGGAGGAGGGGCAGACATTATTATCCTTGTTTGGCAGAAGCAGGGTCTAGAGTCTCACATATCCTTTTCAGATTAGTAGTCAGTGAAAAAATTGGGGAATCTGAGAAAAAGAGATGCTGAAGTCCCCCACCCAAGATCAAGAGCCAAAGCATATCTGAGACTCCCAATTTCAAAATCTGAAGTAATTTTGTAAATGCTCATGATGGCTCCTCTAAATATATATTTATTATATATGCATGTATACATTCATGAACATACAAACAAATATATGTATATATAAATTCGTGTATAAGTTATGTGTATGTTTACATAGGCATATACACGTATTTGCATATATATATATATATATACATACTATGTATAACATAGATTAGAGTTGATATATATTAGCTAAGTGAACCTGGACACATTAGGAAACGCTACACTGACAAAACTCCAGGACCAGACCAAATAAAACTTTTTATCAACATAGGGAACTCCTGATAACTCATCCGGGGTCATATAGCCAGTCTACATCAATTTTAATCTAGGTTTTCCTGGCTAAGAGTTAAACTCCATTAGTAGTATATCTCTTTTCCCTTCTTCATTCTCTCTACCTTCTTGTACAAATATATTCAATATGTGGAGAGAGAGAGGAGAGAGAAAAAGAAATAGAAGGGGAGAAAGGAAGAGTGATTTATCCAATAGATATACTTTCAAATTTACTAATTATATTCATAGGGTTAGGTTCTGAACTTGTACTTTCATTGGTGTAAGAAACTCCTTATGAGTTTATTAATATAGGTGGGCACCTTCTCTAAGACTTACCTAGAGCTTTACTTAGAACACAGGTGTCAAAATCAAATAGATATTACTCCAGGGTCTCATATTGACTCAGAAACCATAAATTAATATTATTTAAGTTGTATTATATTTCTAAAATAAAAGTTAAACATTTCTCTTAGGCATTTCTCAATTCCATTTTAACTGGGCAAGTGACCTCTAAGACACAGGTTTGATATATCTTGGTAAGAGCTTTGAGAAGTAACTTTAAAGAGTTATAAGGACATTAGTTATTTTTACTGGGATTTTCAGTGATGGAATATCAGCTAGGTAAAGAAGAAAGTTCTAGAGGAAAAAAGAACTAAGTCTGAAACTCTCACAGGATCAAGGACAAACTTGGGGTCTCCAGTTTACAAGCTAATGCTAAAACCTGGGGTTCAGATCTTACTAGGCTACAAGTTTGGGTGTTTCTATGTTAACACATCCTAAATAAACTATTTTTATATGATTCAAAATCAGTCATCAATCAGGAGGGTACTTTGGTACAAGGGTTAGAAAATCCAATGTATTCCATTAGAGGGCAGATAGACAGAACCAGGGGTTTGAAATTTGACCTCATACTTCCTAGTTATGTGATTCAGGACAAGTCAGTCACTTAGCTCTGTTTGCCTAGTCCTTAGAGTTGTTACTAAAACAGAAAGTAGGGGTTAAAAAAAAAGAACATTCTTTTTTTTTTTCATAAAGCATCACAACACTATTTGAATAATAATCTATGTCATAGACTGGAAATCAGTTGGGGAATATTAACTATTGAAATAACATAATTGTATGCAATGTAGATGTCTTTGTATCAAATGCATCTAGGAATAGAATGAGAACCCTAGGAAGTCTTTCAAAAGCAGAAGACAAATAAAACTGAGATTTTGGACTCAATATCAGTCAGATAATATCTGGAGTACTGGGCTCAGTTTAGAATGCTGCATTTAAGCAGATACAATGACAACTTGGAACATAAGAGCCTGGAAGATAATCAGGGTGGTGAGGTGATTCAAAATCAGATCCTATGAGGATCTATTGAACAAACTGAGTATATTTAGCCTGGAAAATGGGAGTTAGGGTGGCACACAGAATCAATTCTTTTTCAATAGTTGGAATGTGGTCACATGAAAGATTGGACTCGTTCTGGGTGGCTTTAGGGAGCAAAGATAGGAAGATGCTACTGAGGCACATTTCAATTCAACAAAAGGAAATAGTCTTTAATCTTTAGAGCTGAGCATGAATGAAATAGGTTGTCAAAGGAAGTACAGATGCCCCCAAAGCAGAGGCTAATCACTTGCTAGCCAGCCATCCTTCAAGAAAAGGCTGGACTGGATCATCTCTGAAGTCTCCTCCTACCCTGAGATTCATAAGTTGATCACATTGAAAAGAGTAGATACTATCTATTATAATCTTCTCATTTTAGAGAGGAGAAAACTGAGGCCAAGAGAAGTTGGACAGTTTCCCCAACCCTTTCTTAAATATGTTGAAAGAAAATGGTTGCACCAGCATTTGAACCAATGCCCTCTGACTATATCCAGCTGTCCTGTGCCATCTCAGGTTCTATGTGCCACCTTAATACTGAATTCTTTTCCCTTTATTAGCACCAATCCTGCCACTTCCGATGGAGCCTCATTTACCATACCTCATTAGTGTAATTTTCTTCTCTGGGCATCCAGAGAAAGTCACTGTTCTTGATTATCCTTTCAACCTTAGAGCTTCTCACAGAAAGTAGTATATGTAAAATGGAATTGAATATAATCTAACTGGACCTTGCACAGAAAACAGAAGGAGTGGGCTGCAATACATGCTGTTTAATAAGATCACAGTCTACTAGGGTGATAACTTGGCTTCCCAGGTAAACTTGATTGTTGTTAAATGGAAAAAAAATTGGAATTATGCAACTGTCCCCAGGGAGCTATTGGCTTGGGGAGATTTCTCTGGTTTGTTGTTCCATTGTCCTTTCCTAATCTAAACTAACCAACTCTTGCCTCTGAATGGGCATTCAAGGGAGAACAAAAACCCAGCAGTGTTTGGTAGTTGGAAAACAGCAATCCATAGTTAACTTGAGCAGAACCAGGTGCTAAAGTGACTCAGAAGTGCTGGTGTACAAAATAAAAAAGCAATTGTCAACAACCAGCACAGAAAAAAGAGCTAAACAGCCTAGAGCAGGGAAATACAAAAGAATAAAAGGAAGAAAATGTCTGCCTACTCAAAGAAAAACACACTCCCCTATCTTAGTTGCTCTAAGTAGGGTATTTAAGGTTCATTATTTAAAAGTTAAACCCTTTCATGTATGAGAAAAGATGTATAAGGATAAAAAACTCAGTGCAAAATGTTCACAAGTAACCAGTGAGTCTTGTTTTCTAGTATAAAATTAGTTTTCTGATAACTCAAGAACATGTACTGGAGCAGAGTGGATTGAGACCTGGCCTTGGAGTCAGGTCAGACCTAGGCTCAGGTTGGACCTGTGAGACATACTGTGTGAACCTGTCATTTGACCTCAACTTACTACAGGCAGCTCTTTAATCAAGCAATTAATCAATATGCAAAAATGTATTCAGTTCCTATTATGTTCTATGCTCTGTCCTAGCCCTAAAAATACAAAAAAATGAAACAATGCCTCCTCTCAAAGTGTCATTCTACACTGGTAGACAAATTCCTTATCAAAAAATTAAACTACAGACCTTATTTAAAAAAAGACAGGAATATGTATTTTCTTGGGGTATTGTGAGAACTAAAGATTTAATTATTGCCTATTACATTTCTATTTAGGCTTCCATTTTTAGAGTACCCTAAGGAAACTCCCTGGAGAGAGGGTTTTTATTACACTGCTCTTTCTTTGTAGGGAATGAGACCGCCTTGAAGAGTTGGTCTGGGAGCTAAAAGAAAAATTATTTTAGTAATCATTGAGCAACTAAGCATGGACTTTTAAAATAGGGTGATACAAGGGTTTGCACAACTCAGAGAACTTTGACAATGTTTAATTTGAGATGTTAGCAATCAAGACCATGGAAACTGGTTTTGAATTGGACTGGGTGGAAATATGCATCAAGGGAGGTCAACCCTCACCCATAAAAAGCATTGTGAAATTTTTAGAGTGTAATGAAATCACTTTTTAGATGGAATCATTAACCAAGTGACAATTTCCTTGTATAATGTGACCCCAGATTCATTAAAAGTCATTTTACCAACTATTTGGCTCACTGGTTAGAGCCTTGGACCTGGAATCAGGAAGACCTAAGTTCAAACCTAACCTCAGACACTTATTAGTTCTATGACCCTGGGCAAGTCATTTAACTTCTTTTTGCCTTTATTTACTAAAGAAGGAAATGACAAACCACTTCAGTATTTTTGCCAAGAAAATCCATGCACAGTATGGACCATGGCAACACAAAGAGTCTGACACAACTGCAAAACAATGGATTAATTGAAATTCTCATTTTTTTCCACAAAGATAATCCTTGGCCTCTGGGTGGGACTTGCCTTGGCCTCTGGGTGGGACTTGCCTTCTCCTCTAGAATATAGTATAACCCACTAATAAGAAACTTGGTGTTGAATGACATTCAAGAATAATTTTTTTCTTCAGTATTTCATTTCTTTCTAAGGGGTGAAAAGTCCTTGAGAAACCTTTCCTGTGTCCTCTGTCCCTTTCTTTACTGAATACTCTTATCTTCACTTCTGTAAAAAAGTAAGAATTCCATTCTAAATCCTTTATCTCTTCCTTTTGTTTTTGAGTCATTTCAGTCTCATCAACTCTTTGTGACCCCATTTGGCTATACTTGGCAAAGATATTGTAATGGTTGGCCATTTCCTTCTCCTGATTAATTTACAGATTAGAAAATCAAGATAAACAGGGTTAAATGGCTTGTTCAAGGTCACACTACTAGTAAGAGTCTGAAGTCAGATATGAATTTAGAAAGAGATAAGTCTTCCTAAGTCCAGGCCAGGTACTCCATCCATCAGCTAGCTTCAGTTCCTACCACCACTAAAGATTTCATGGTCTGTATGTACATCAAACTGCATTCTGAAATTGTTCTTAAAGACAACCATTTAATGATGCTTGAGACATCATCAAGTATGAATTCCTTCTTTATAATATGGGAAGCATTCTAAATTTTGGAGGAAAGTAACCTATTGAAAATTGTGACTATACAATATATGATAGTCTCAAGTAGAGATCTCAAATACACTCTTTACTTTGGGGTCTTCACAACTCCCCAAATAATTTTCTTTTTTTAAAAAAATACCCTCTGTTCATACAAATATGTTTGTGATTAACAAATCCTTGTTAAGGGAAATGGAGATTGGAGTAGAAGATACAATATGGTATAGTAGAGGAAGACCTGGTTTTAGATCATGTCTCAGACACAACTTATTGTATGCTCTTAGGCAAGTCACTTAACTTCTGTCTTTTAGTTTCTTCTTCTCTAAAAATGATGGCGCTGGACTGGACCTCTGAGTTCCCTCTCTAACTCTTATAATCATAGTGGTAGTAGTGGTGGTTAGCTTAAGAATAGTTGCTGTAGCTCAACTAATGAAGAAAGCTAAAATAAACATGCAATTTGAATGTAAGATTACTAATTTAGAGAGTAATATTCCATTAAATTAAGATTGATAAAACCCATTGGCCTCTTGGTCTTCTTTTCTACTGGCTTTGTAAATAACTTAGGACAAACTCTAAAAGGCAACTAGGTGGCCTTTTGGATAGAGGGATAGATCTGTTATCAGGAAAGCCTAAGATCAAATCCTTCCTCAGACACCTGGAATCTGTGTGACTTTGGACCTCTCTTTGACTCAATGTCTTTATATAGAAAACATAGATAGTAATAACTTTGACCTCTTAAGAGTTGCTGTGAGGATCAAATGAGATGATATTTGTAAGATACTTTGCAAATCTTAAAGCACTATATAAATTATTGGATATTATTATTAGATGGTTTCATCTATTCATGCCCCTTTAATAAAATAAAGATAATTGTCCTTAAATAATGAAGAAAGTAAATAAAATAATATAAAATATAAATTATAACTTGATTACTAAATTGGAGTCAGAAAGGCCTGGGTTCAAATCCTACCCCAGATACCTGTTAGCTGTATGAACCTTAGATCCTCATGTTTGTCCTCTAAAAAATAAACAAACAAACAAAAAACATATATATATATATATATGTTGGACTCAATGACTTCTAATATCCTTTTTCT
Source organism: Monodelphis domestica (assembly GCF_027887165.1). Classification (NCBI taxonomy): domain Eukaryota; kingdom Metazoa; phylum Chordata; class Mammalia; order Didelphimorphia; family Didelphidae; genus Monodelphis; species Monodelphis domestica. Next base: position 146,136,485 of record NC_077231.1, on the reverse strand, counting down.
ACCTCTAAATCTATGATCCTATAACCCTATGATCATGGTTGCAAACCTATGGCATGTATGCCAGAAAAAAGCACACAGATCACTGTCTGTGAGCTTGTATGCCTTCACCCCAGTACAGAGTTCACCAGAGTTTGTTACTAGAAAGCCAGAGAGCCTTGGGGCTGGGCTGCTCCCCTCTTCTTCACATGCACCTGAGGACACATCTCACATCACCTACCTTCTAAAAGGTTCACCATCACTGCTCTATGAAATAACAACAAAATATTCCAATATGGATTGAAACCAACAGGATTTATATATCTATTTGTGGACGTTCTATTCTTCAACATGCATTCATTCTGGGTTTAATGTATAATGGAAAAAATTAAAAATCTTACATTCACTGGTGAGGTCATCAAAACCTGCTAAGTACATATCTAATAATTTTACCTCTAGCCTTTGTAAGATTTTCCATCCTAAATAAGGCTTTCAGAAGCATAAGTTGAGAAACCTTATACTTTCAGTAAATATACTTTGAATAGATCTCTTAGGTGCCTCTGCAAAATTAGTCCATTCCAAACAACAGTCTATGGAGCCATATGGAGCCATAATGGTAGGGTTCATTTTAGGGGCATTGGCTCCTTCCTACATGTCACTGTTGGAGTCTTTGCCTAAAGAACCAAAAAGAGCTATGATTTTTTCTTCTCTCTCTCTCTCTCTCTCTCTCTCTCTCTCTCTCTCTCTCTCTCTCTCTCTCTCTCTCTCAGGTCTAGCACACTGACAGCCTTCTCAGTCAGTCCCACAGGTTTGTTAATGATGCAACTTTGGGTTGTTAAATTAGCAAGCTGAAATCTTTTTAGTTTGTCACAGAGTAGGAATGAACCCTGCAAAATTCTGTTCACTCACAGCCCTATTTTTAAACCCGATATTTGCAGGTTTCAGAGAGAAGTGTGTGAGATGTGAATTCACTAAGCCAATTAATAGCAGAATGTGATGACCAAGTAGAAAAGATTAAAATTGACAAATGGCAAGAGTCTTAGGAGTATCTCTGTGGAACCATTTCTCTCACTCTTTTTTTTATTGCCCAGGAGAGTATAGATTTTTAAGGAAAATAAGTTGAAGAGAGTATATAGATAGTCTAGAATTGGAGTGGAGATTTGGGGATACAACTCCCTATTCTTTTAATAAAGCTAGCTACTTAGAAAAAATTATTTGAATAATAGCAGTATCTTTTAAAGCATCTCCATGCCTACAATGTGTCTCATTAAAGACACATTAAAGATCTCACTGATGATATCCTAAAACAAATGAACAAGTATATAGTCTTATTTTGTGGGATTTCCAACCCTTTTTTAATTTGTCATGAACCCTTTTGACAACCTGGTGAAGTTTGTAGGTCCCTTTTTAGAATGGTGGGTTTTTATATGCATAAAATATAAAACAAGGAAACTAATTACTTTGAAGTACCGTTATCAAAATGTTAAAAGAAAAAAATCATGGGCCTGAGATGAAATACTCCTTAATTCAATTACAGTGCTATGGAATCCAAGATGACCAAAATATTTAGTTAGCAGTTTTTTGTCATGGGCTATTTACATGAGAGTGGGGAATGGGGTTAGAAATTTAAAGTAATGGTTCTCTTGTACATAGTTCTTTTTCAAAGAGCATATGGCTATTTGTCAGATGCCATATAAGTCTCTGGCTATGTAGACTTCCTTTCACTCCTAAAGTTAGTTCACCCCTTAATCACTATTATTTAGGGGAGTTGAGGTCTCATTTTGACCCATCTACTCATTACTTTGAAGGTAACATTGGAAAAAAATGGAATCTTTTCATATCCACTCTATTTATCTAGTTATATACATAATGTGATTTTATATTATAATATGAGTTCCCTGATGTCTATGGTTGTTTTTAGCCTTTCTTTACATACTCAGCACAGTGGCTGCCCATAGCGAGTGCTTGGTAAATGCTTTTTGACTTGATTTGACTAAGTTGATGAGTATTTTGTCAACTTAGAATTTAGAAAGGATTGATAGAAGAACTGAGTCAGAGTTAAAAGACATTTCTACCTGATGCTTCCCTGACTTTTTAGGTGCTATTTCACTCTAGCTTAGAATTGCAAAATGTTAAAATATGTAAGGGACCTTGGAAATCATCTGAATTCATATCCTGCCTCTCATGTACCTTCACATTGTCAAGGTACTTAAACTCTGGTCTAGTGTTCTTATCCATAAAATGAGAGAGTTGAACTAGTTGGTCTTAGATTCTTTCTAGCTCTTCATCTATAATCCTATTTAGAATCAATAAGCATGGGTAAGAGAAATATGCCTTTCTAGCGAGTACTTCAAATACAAGAATGTTGCCACATGTCTTTTAGAAATAGTCTTCCTGATAACTCTTTCCTATGCTTTTCATTCCTTCCTATTCCCAAATCTTTCCCCAAATAATTCACTAACATTTAGCCTAGAACATGCAGTATTTTTGAATGAATTTCCTAGACATTTAATCCCAGTAGGTCCCTCTCTTTCCTTCTGAACTGAGATAGCCCACATTATATGGTAAAGGACTCAGTGTTATAGTCATGAGAATTATTGGGGGGAATGATCTCAAAGATTTAAGATTATACTCAATGAAGAACTGCAGAAACTACATCATAAGAGATTAATGAACATTACAATGAAATACTATAGAATTAGAATGGGTTATTTTGAGACATTTAAGATAAAAAGTGGGTACAGAATTCTAGCCTTCTTTAATTTGAGAAACCCTTAAAACACTATCCATTGCTTAGAAAAGCTAGTAAGCCTCTAAAGAGATGGTCAAGGATTCTTTCAGGAGTTCTTGTTTATGAAGTCCTTACATTCTATGTAGTACTTTCATATTTTTATCATGGAAGTGGTAATTCTTCCCCACAATCCAATGCAGTTTATCAAGCCAACAAAAAATGAAAGAGAGGAACTTGTGGCTTGCTAGAGTTACATATCATGTCAGCAGTATGCTATGATTAGCACTCAGAAAGATTCAGTCTTTTGGAATAATTAATTGACAATGCCTCCCTTAACTGCCATGTCATTTCCACCTGATGCTTCCCTGACTTTTCAGGTGCTATTTCACTGTAGCTTTGATTGGCAAAATGTTAAAATCTGGAAGAGACCTTTGAAATCATCTGGTTCTACTCCCTGATTTTACAGGTGAAGAAACAATGCCCAGAAAAATAATGTGTTTCATGCAAAGTCGTGTGATTAGTTTCTGTTATTATTTTTTAAAGTTAATTGATTAATTGTGGGGAAATTATAAACACTGATACCTAAGTGACAAGTTCTGGGGTATTTATGAATTGCTGACATCCTCTAAAAGTCTGGCTTCTCAAAATACAATGCCATAATATGTGATAAATGGAAGAAGACACAGAACTCTGATTTTACCATAAACTTAGTTATAAATATGTAGAAAAAACTGCTTTTGAAAATATTATTGCATTAGGAAAATGGGAAAGCACAAGATCTAACATGAATTTTCAGTGTTACTCAATATTTTATTAAAGGGGGGAAAGCTTCATCTTTTCTGCTTCAATCTACAGAATTATGGACTGATTACTAGTTCAAATGACATAGTTCCTACAGTGAAACCCATAATTTTGTATTACATTCTTCAAGGGATGATAGCAGTTCTTCATATATAATAGTATTGCTATTCTAGAATCTTGTTAGCAATCATTGCCTCCGAGATTGAACTTTTTGTCTACTATTCTTATTTTGAATGTTGAAAGGACATTATTTGAGGATTTATTAGACTTTTTCCCTCCCAGATAGGGAAACTATACAATCAGATATCTGTTCCATAACTCTATACAATAGTTGCATAACTTTAAAAACTTGAAATTTTACTTATTTTTTGACAATGATAATTTTGAAGTCATATACATACAAATTTGTGTATATATTTTGTATATGTGGTGTATATGCATACCCACACACATACATATATATGTATGTATGCACACGTAATTTGGGTCTGATTTCATTTTCCATAGCTTTTTCTATTCACTTATTTTGCAGAAAGTATCCTTGGATATAACTGGCCAACAATTCATTCCAATTATAGTGGAAATATTCCTGATGGTGACTGGGGGATGAAAACAGATTTATAAAATGAAACATCATATCTGCAACATTTTTTTCTCAGATTGTAATGGCAAAAAAAGTTCTAACAGTTAACATATCCTGATTTTCTAAGGTATTCATTTCTAGTGATCCAAGGGCTGTAAATCCATGGATCAGAGGGGAGGAACAGCTATTGAATGAAGTGACAGAATTTAAAAAGTTATAGAGATTAGACTATGCTATATTATCAACATGCTCCAAGTGGCATTTTAAAATTCTCAAAATACAGTGTTTTGAGGAACAACATAAAATTCATTTCAATTGCCATGCACCAATTCTATCATTTTATTGGGATTCACTCAAGTTATCTTTCTACTTTTTTTTAAACATGTGGGCAAAAAAAATCTAAAAATCATTCCCAAACAATTTTTCAAAATTCCAAAATGTTAGCCTATGAAAAAACTAGGACACATGCTATCAAAAGAAGACACTCTTCTCTCCATGTCTCCTAATAAAATCTGAGATGACTTATACTGAGAGTGAGAAATATAACTAGATTACTCTCTCTGTCTTTCTCTCTCTCTGAAGCCAAAGGAAAAATTTGGCATATAGAAGCACTGTTGTTGTTGTTAATAATAACTTACATTCATACATTGTTTCATAGAATACATACAGATTATTTTAAAACACGTTATTTTATCCGATTCTTGCTCTATCTCAGTAAGATGGCTTACTGATTTCAAGTGAGACAATGGAAAAATTACTCAAGTAATTTTCGCTTTCTATGACAAATAAAGACATTTTATAATTCCAATAGCTGGAGTAACAGGTTGACAGAAAGGAATAATCCAAACCTGGAAATTACATTGTCTTAAGTGAAACTGGAATCCCAGCTAATTAACTCTTCTAGATGTAGGAGCAATTCCAAAATAGTATAATCCACTTAGAGGTCAGTTAAGAAGAAACTGAAAACTGAAACTTTCCATTTCTCACTTAATATGCTACAGATTCTGCCTGGAAAAAGCAATAGAAAGTTCATACTGCCTGACACGGAATAGCAAGCACAGGGGTAGGTTCCAAAGAAATGCCTTGTAAATACTTTACAATTGCATTGAGTTGAACTTAGATTTTTTTTTTAAAGCACAAAGTTGGAAGCTCATGCAAAAGATACTGAAGCTCCTTAAACTTTGCTACATTCAAACATCTACTGGACTGCTAACTTTACGAAGCACTCACTGATGTAGATTCTTTGTTTGTATTTGGTAAATCCAACCAAATTTAGTAGATTAAAAAAAAGTTTCATCATTGCATTTCCTGTCTCAAGAGCAAACAGCAGAATAACTGTGTTTACATTGCAGACCTATTAAAGTCCATAACAACCCTGCTATGGGCAACTGAGAAACTCAAGACGTTCTCTCCGACAGGACGGTGAAACTCCAAGAGAAAACAATCAACTCCTCATTGTCATAGTGCGACAATCCTAGCCCCATTTCAACTGGGCGAATAGTCAATTCCCAGAGAGAAGCATCATCAGGATAGACATGAATGCTATTATTACCCATTATAAGTAAGAAACGAAGGTCACATATCAAGCAATTACACCTTTTCATTACATACTAACCCCTCACAGTAGGGAAGCTACGCTTATGACTGCATTAGACAGACAAAGCTGTTTAGCTTTTTAAAAAATAAAAAAAGGAAAAAAGAAAAGATAAAAAAATTAAATTCATCTTACCAGCACGTTGCAGCGCCAACTCGTTTGCCGGAATGTTGCCTGTACAGGTTTCCTTTTTAATTATCCTGAAAGCAGAGGGAGACAAACAAAAAACAAACAAAAAAAAAAAGAAGAAGAAGAAGAGAAAGAAGAAGCAGGATGGTTAAATTAGCGTGCTGGAATCTTTTCAGTTTGTCGCAGAGTAGAAAAATAAAAAAAAAAAGGCTCAGTAATTTAAATTGGCTGTCAGTTCAAGCTGCATCGTTGGGTCCCGCCCCTTCTTCCCGCTGGGTTCCACTACCTGCGGGGCTGGACCTGACAGCTACTATGCAAACAAAAAAAATGGCAAAAAGCATGCTGGGACCATGCTGTCTGCTGTCTGGGTCTCACTAGCCCTGACAACTAAAAATCATTAGTGAGAAGGTTTTCTATGTTTCTGTTTAGAGTTCTTTGCATAGAATTTCATTTCATTTTAATTGATTCAACTATAGTGATACAACCATAGCAAGTGACAGGAGCTGATTTTTCTGATCAAGTGTGTTTCCTTCATTACCTTCTTTCTCTTGGGGTAGTTGATTTGTACTTTTTTCTTTTGTGATTGTTTGCTCTGTTTAGTAATATCATAAGCAGTCCTTTCTTGTCATGCCTCCTCCCCTTTATCCTTTCCCTTTTCTTTTTTCATCACAAATAATGAAAACTTTCCTTGGGAATGATAGAGTCAGAACACAAAGGTTATGGAGGTTGCTTTATCTTTTGATCATTTTAATACATGTTTGGGAAATTGGGGGTAAAAACAATACTTTAGAAAAGCAGGGGAAAAGTCAACTAGGCGGAAAGGGCTAGTGAAAAAAGAAGACAGACATCTACTAGACAGATATAATATTAGACCTCAGATCATCAGTACCAAATGCAAGAAGTTTCTTTTCATATTTATGAAGTCAGGAGAGAACTAAAAATCATACAAAAGACAGATTTAGCTTATGCTTCTAATTCTACCTAAGAGGGCTTCCACAAATATTGTTAACATTTTAGCCACAAAATGAAGCCTTTCCTTAAGGTGAAACATCTTCTTGGGGAAGAAGATATACATAAAAAAATTAGTGGTTCCCCTTTTCTGAAGGTCATGCTCTATGTAAGTGACTAAAGAAGAATTTATTACAGTTAATATCCATTTTGTTCCCAAGTTTCTCAGTCAAACACAGAGTTGCTAACCTTATCTAGTTAAACATGAGCTGTTTTGTGATTTGTGTATGATTAAGCAGTGGAATGTATGTATACTATATCTCACCTATACATTTGGCATTTTGTTCTTAAGCAGGGTCCCAGGAACATTGATGTCAGCAGAAGCTGTGAATTGAATGCATTATTATATGGAAATATATATTTAGCTTGCCACTTTATAACTCATTTGCATAAAAGCTCTATGTTGACTTATATTTCCAATAATGTTACCTGGACCCATTTGGGGAGGTAGGAAGTGAATGACAATAGCATGTACACTGTTCTTTGGCAATGATTGAAGCTTGATAGATGGCATGAAGTTATCCTTGATTATTTGACAGCACCATCATTTGCTAGGTAGCTCCTGCATTTTTCTTCTCTTTCCACCACCCCCTTCCTCTGAAGCTCTGTAAATTGAACTTATGATTTTGGCATAACTTGAAGAATCACTTTGCTGAAGAAGTCTTGGGCTTTTAAAATTCACTTTTTAAAAATGAGCAGTTAGACTTTCCAAAGAGAAATAATTGAATAATTTCTTTTTTAAAAATAAAGAGAGAGAGAGAAAATGTGTGCTTGGGCACAAAGACTGAATGTAATTCAACTTTTTAAATTGCTACAGCCATGCCAAATACTAGAAGTCTTTACTGTTACTAGAATCACTGTCAGAAAACTGACCAGAATCATTAAAAAATAAAGGAAACCAACAGTTGACTTGATTTTTATTCCAGATTTTTGCCTATCTAATAATATCAAGGATGGATTTCTTTGTTCAATTCCATTGACTGGTACAGAGCAGAAAAAAAAATGAGTCAGGTCAAATGCTGGAGAAACTCTGGTACCTTCCCAGGTACTTAGGCAATCAGCTTTAATGAAACAGTAGTAAATTACACCAAGGTGTTAATTACTGTACTTTACCACCACATAAAATGTAATAAAACCAACTTAGGCCACTATTTGAAAGGATTATTTTTAGGTTAAAAAGCTTTCACTGAACTAAAATTTTGTTTTCCTGAAGCATTTTATAAATTAAAGTGACTTCTCCTTTAGCTATTTCTTTTTTGAAAATATGTCCAGCAATGAATATTTATTGATAGCTGAAGAAAAAGCCAATGATCATAATTATTTTTAAAACTCAGAATTTGACTTTCTAATAAGAACAGTGGAATAACTATTCTTATCACTAACAAGTACCATTGCTGCTATACATATGTGCAATATTTGCAACATAGTAGGCAACATGCAAATGTATGGAGAAGGCAGTTCACACAAATTTGCATGTTGGATTTCTTTGCCTGATGAATTTCCAAGAGGAAGTATATTTCTACAGAGTGTCAATTCCTGCTTAGGTTGGTTGGCAGAGATTCAGTTCCTAATCTAAAAGCCTTCAGCGTGATCCTCAAAGTGTATAAAATTTAGTCTGCATAAGTGAGGTCTATTAATTTAGCCTGACACTAATGAGTCTGAGGTCACTAGTATGAGCCCTCCTGATGTCACTGGTGTAGTAACATTGGCATGCTCCTGAAGTGTGGGAATTTGAAAAATGGAAAAGGCAACTCTATGAGATAGGGGAAAGCTATGCCTCCATACAAGGACACAGGGGATCATAGATCTAGAACTGGAAGGGATCTCAGAGGTTATCTGGTTCAACCAGTGAGTTGAGTGAGAATCAAAAGGGAAGATGACTTATAGTCACACAAATTATAAGAATAAGATGGAGGATTTGAACTCAGGTCCTCCAGCACCAGAGATAGAATACATATCATTGTGTTGTGCATTTTGAGGTAGGGGAGAGGAAGAAAATATTCAGTGTATGCATGTGAGTGGAGGAGTTCAGCAAGTAAAGGAAGAGAGGCAAATACAACAAAGCAGAGAAAGTACAAATATGGAAAAAGATTTTTCATTAGTGAATACTTTCTTAACCTATAATCACAGTATAATCTACAAATACACCAGCATTGATGCTGGTAGTTTTTCACAGCTCATGGCCCTTACTTTGGCACAGCAGATTAATTTTAATCAAGCTTTGTATACTACATTTGGAATGCTCAAAAGTACATGGAATTGAAGAGCTTCTTGCCTCCAATGCTGAGTTATTACCTGCATCGCACAATTGTATAAGTTGTGATTCTTTTAGAATCTATTTATTCAGGAATGGATCCAGAAAGCTACACCTTCTCTCTTCTCAGACAGCTTTCACCTAGATTATTACAATAGCTTTCTAGTGGGTCTCTCTGTCTCAAGTCTCTCTTTCTACTTCATTCCATTTTTCATATTGTTGCTGAAGTGATTTTTTTTAAGTAAAGATTTGTTTACATCATTTTCCCAGTTAATCAATTCTAGGGATTTCTTATTGCCTTAAAAATTAAACATAAATTACTTCATTTAGCTTTTAAAGACCTTCACAAATGAGCCCCAATATATATTTCCAGACTTATTGTACATTATTTCCTTTTAACATGGCAAACTATCCAAACCAGTCTTCTCTCTGTTCCTTAGACAAAACATTCCATGCCTTTACACTGATTTTTCCTCAGTGCTGGAATACTGTCCTTCCTTTTTGGTTATTCAGCCATGCTTAATTCAGTGACCCCACTTGGGGTTTTCTTGGCAAAGGTAGTAGAGTGGTTTGCCATTTCCTTCTCTAGTTCATTTTATAGATGAGGAAACTGAGGCAAACAGGATTAAATGACATGCCCAGCAGCTATTGTCTGAGGCCAGATTGGAACTCAGGAAGATGAGAATATCCACTGTGACACATCTGCTTTTCCTTACTCTTCCATACCTCAACATTCCCTCTCATGCTCTAAGGTGCACCTCAAGTATCATCTCTCTAAGAAACCTTTCTTGATCTCCTCAACTGCTAGAGTCTTCTCTTAAACTACATCATAGGTATCTACTTAATATTAATTTACATTTTTCCTTCATATTTTCTTTGTATACATGTATATTCACTTTATATTATAGTTTATACATATATGTGTATGTCTATGTATGTGTACATACGTATGCCGTTGTTTCTCCTGTTAGAATGTGGGATCCTTGTGAGTTGGGATTGTTTTATTTCATTATATTTATAGCCCCAGAGTCTAGCACATTTCCTGGTATATACTAGGTGCTTAATAAATACTTGTTGGTTGATTGTTTTTGTCTTCCTGAGAGAAAACAAGTCTCTTGGAAAAGAGTGAGTTGATCAGTGTCTATATGAGACTATTAGAGCTCATGGAAATGATCTGTGTTGGTCAGATTAAACTGGACATTTTCTGATGCTGAAAATTGGCTTTAGTTCAAACATAGTTGGCTCTTGTTGGAAAGAGTGGCTCTGAGGAATGATCTGTCTTTCTGCTTTATGACATTTAAGGGGAAAAATAAAGGAGAAAGCCCACATGTGGGTCAGGTACACTTAGAAAAGTGCTCAAACAAAGCTAGGTTTAAGCATCACCTTTTCCTCAAAGCTTTTCCTGATTCCCTTGTTGCTAGTACCTTTCAGTTCTCTCAAAAAAGTCTTGTATTTTGAACATATTCTGAATATACACATATCCATATCATCTCTGACAATAAACTGAAGACTTCTTAAGAGCAGGAATTATTTTTGGTCTGTCATTGTATCCCCAGTACTTCATTGTAGCGCCTGTCACATAATCGGTGGTTAATACTAGATTGTTTGAATGATGGATTGATAGTGTAGTCAGTGTAGTATAACATATGGCCATTTCCTTAAAAAAATAACACTGATGTGGAGTCAATTGTTCAATTCTTTATGTATGAAATATGACTGGTTTAAATGGCCTTCAAATAAATTCTTATTGGCTTAAAGGAAAATGAATTTTTAAGAAATTTCTTTAAGTTGTATTAAAAAAATAAACATTTTATAGTGACAGCCTTCATAGAGGTCCTTAGTATCATGAACAAAAATGAAAAGACCAGAGAACTTTCAAAATTCCCATACTGTGAGACCATCGACTGTAAATTACAGCTTATTTTTTGAAGATAGCTTCTTTTAGATATTTAAAAACTGTTTCATTTCTACTGGTTAGATGAAGTCTCTATACCATACTCAATCAATAGTTTTAAAGTTGATTATGTGTGTGTTTTTGTATTTGTGTCCTTATAACTACAGATTGTATGTTGGTTAATTAGATTGTGAGCTCCTTTGGGATGGCCAAGACCTGACTTCTGCCTTTTGTTGTATTTCTAGCACTTAGCACAATGCCTAGCACATAATCATTGTTTATTGACTGACTACTAAGTTACAGTTTGGGGAGATTTGGAGAGGTTCATTATCAGAAGTGCTAAAAGATAGTAGATTTTTTTACCTGAAATATCTTTCAAAGATCAAACCCGAGATGCGACTTGAATGGACTAGGACTGTGTTGGCAAACCTATGACATGCCTGCCAGAGTGGCTGCTTACTTCCCCCTCTCCATCACACCTAAGGACATTTTTTCACATCACTTGCCCCTCTACCCAGCAGCCCATTGGGAACACTTCCTCCCTCTCTTGTCTGGGGTAAGTGGGTGGCTTACATGTGGCATGAGGGTGAAGTTAGGGCATTTGGTCTCTAAAAGGTTTACCATCATTGGACTAGGGGTTTAAGTTAATGGATAAAAGGGGAACAATATAGTACTGATCAATTAATTCCTTAATGACTGATGGAATCTTATCACCTTAATGACTGAAATAACCAATGCATTAGATATTTTTGGTAGTTAAAACAGAATTAGATCAACACATTCATTATTCTATTATTTATTTGATCCAAGAAAACCTTAATAAAGAAGGAAATTTTAACAGGAATAAAGAAGTTGTATACAATAAAATTATTGATTTGGGGGAAAGCATAATGCCAAATGGCCTTTTTTTTCCCTGAACTTCTAACTTTTACAGGCTACTTGTTTGTCCTTATGTAAACACAGCTAGAATTTAAGCTAGGTATGAGACTTTAAAGGACTCAATTCTGAAAAAGACATTGGATGTGAGATGATAGGAGGACCCATTGGATGTCTAAAAGGCAATCTAAACTTGATGTCTTATTGTTTGGCAAAGAAAAACTATGCTTTTTAGATTTATTTCAGTTCTGAAATGCAGGGATCCAGTTCTGTTGTTAAAGTGGCTGAAAATATGTGATCAAACTATACATGGTCCAGTTATTCTTGTTGCATAGAAGCATCCATAGTTTCCATTTGATTTACAGGGTAGCTTCCCTAATTGCTTTGCCTAATGCTGTCAATCACCTGCTTGCTAATCTGCAAAACGAAAATGCAATTTGCAAGGGGGTTTCCAAGGCCTTAGTGATGTCCTGCCAACAATTCAATCCCATCAGTCAATAAGTATTTATTAACCACCTACTGGGGGGCCATCTTTTTGGTCTAATATAGTTGTATCCCTCTGGACTGTATGGCAAGGAGAACTGAGTTTTCTCTTCAAATTGCCTACTTCCCATGACAGGTAGCATGATTTATTCTTTCTATTCCTGAATAAGATCATCTTCATTTTTATCTGCATCAGGATAAAAAGAGGTATGATGGTAAATTTTGTAATTTCTTTTCCTATCCATGTAGTGTTTCTCTCATCTTCTTTTCTCTCATTTAGGAAAAAGATAACCCTGAAAATTAAGTGACTTAATAGCCAACAGTTCTACTTCTTAAGATCTTTGGTGATTTTATTAGGGGGAAATTAATTTTTTCTTCATATGTAGCCATTCCTACCTTTACCCCGAATATAGATAGTTATCAAGAGGTACCCAGGTAGAAAGAGTAGAAAGTAAACCAAAATTAAAGTTTGAAGATTTAGGTTTGTGTCCTATTCCTAATACTTACCATGTCACCATGGATATGTCACTAAGGCATTTAAGCTTTCCTTGCTCAGTTTCTCCCCCTAAAAATAAGAATAATTAGTTTTCAGTAATCCTATCTCCCAATAGTTAATTGTAAGGAAAGCATTTAATGAACCTTAAAGAACCCTTTAAATCAGTGTGAATTACTCATAGGAGGATTGTCTCCTTTCAAAAGGATTTTAGCACCAGGGATCTAGAGGTGAAACTGACCTAAAAGGCCATCTAATGTAACCTTTTTTTATCTGGATGAAGGTGAGGCCGGAGGATTTGCCCAAGGCCACACAGGTAACAAGTTTCTATCAAAGGAATTTATTTATATGCAGGTCCTCTGACTCTCAGGCCAGGATTCTCATACTTTGTACCATGCTGTTTTTTGTATGCCATAAAATGCTTCAGAATTCAATAGTTTGAATGATGAGTTCAGTTTTACACCGGAATATTTTGTATTTGTTTCCAATACTTATATAATCTATAAATTGAGGTTTAAAAAAAGAGGCATTAAATAAAAAAATACTTGAAATTATCCGTCCTCCTTCCTCTTTCTTTGGCACAGTTTTCAGAGACATTTTGGCATCTTTCACCTTAGGAAACAAGTCTGAGATTTCTTTTACTCCACAACTGACTATGCTACTTTCACTTAAGCCTGAAATAGAAGTGCCAGCATTTAGCTCAGTGCTGGCATTATAGTGAGTTCTTAAATGTTTATTGATTGCCTGTTCCTTATTTTCACACTCACTAAAACTCACCAGTGAAATGACTTGAGGGTACTAATCTCCCATGTTCTATTTCTGGCCCTAAGTCTACTCTTCTTTATGTCAGCAAAATCTAAACATTTGATTCAGTCAAAATCTTGAATTTTCTAGTATGATTTAAAGAAAGTAATTAGTACTATCTTCTTTTCAGATATTTCAAGATATAGATGTAGAAGGGAGCATAGAGGTCATCTGAGTCAAGCCTTCATTTTATAGATGGAAAAATGAGGTTCAGGGTTTATACATCTTACCCAAAATCAGATCAATATTAAATGGCTCAGCCAGGACATGAACATAGGTTGCCTAACTTCAAAATCTAGTACTCTTTTCTCCATACTACATTGTATCTTTTGGAATATATATATATATATATATGTATATATATATATATATACATATATATATATATATATATACGTTAGAAAATTTGTGATGTGGGATTCCAAAATCAGAATATTTGCAGTCTTCCTATCTATATTTAGTCCTGGATATAGTATGCCTTCAATGTCTCCTGTACCATTGTATGGCCCATTACTGCATTATAATTTTGACTTGTGTTTGGTCATTTCTTTGGATTCAATTCACCATGGCATCTATAAAACATCCAATATTTTTAATATTGTATTGAGACTTTTTTTTTCATTTAAAAAAATTAGACTTTATTTTTCCATGGTTCCATGATTCATGATTTTTCCCATTCCTCTTCTCTCCCTCTTCCCGAAGCTGACAAGCAGTTCCACTGGATCATTCATGTATCATTATTCAAAACCTTTTCCCATGTTATTCATATTTGCAAAAGTATGATATTTTAACATCAAAGCCCCAATCATATCCATATTGAACTATATGATCAATCATGCTTTTCTTCTGCATTTTTGTCCCCACAGTTCTTTCTCTGAATGTGGATAGTATTCTTTCTCATAAGTTCCTCTAGATTGTCCTGGGTATTATTTTTACTAGCATTGCTACTAGTAGAAAAGTTAGTTACAATCGATTGTGCCATAGTGTATCAGTCTCTGTGTATAATGTTCTCCTGGTTCTTCTCCTCTCACTCTGCATCAATTCCTGGAGGGAATTCCAGTTCACATGGAATTCCTCCAGTTCATTATTCTTTTCAGTACAATAATATTCCATCACCATCAGATACCACAACTTGTTCATCCATTCCCCAATTGAAAAGCATCCCCTCATTTTCTAATTTTGGGCACCACAAAGAGTGTGACTATAAATATTTTTGTTCAAGTATTTTTCCTTACTATCTCGTTGGGGTACAAATCCAGCAATGTTATGGCTAGATCAACAAAAATTCTGTTAAAGCCCTTTACACTTAATTCCAAATTGCCCTCCAGAATGGTCAGACCAATTCACAATTCCACTAGCAGTGTATTAGTGTCCCAATTTTGCCATACCCCCTCCAACTTGAGACTTTTTTTGGGATACAAAATCTTCCTGGACATAAGCAAATAATGAGGAAATTCTTCAACCAAAATAGTTAACAACTACTCTGTAATCTTTACTTAAATGTTTAGGGAACTGAGAAATTAAGTGTCTTCCCTAGGGTCATGCAAACAGTATATGTTAAAGGCAAGACTTGAACCCATATATTCTTGACTAAAGACAGTTCTCTATCTATTCACTATTCTGCCTCTCATTGGGAATTGAGATTTTGCTTGTTTTTTGAATATATACTAATACATTGCAAGATACTTTAACAGTAAAAAATCCAACTCTTCTTTTTACACTCAAGTCTTATCTATGCAACCTTTATTGGGATGCTTTAATTTCAGATACATATTTTTTTCTCATAACACCTTAGTTCTTCAAAGGAACACTATAGAAATCTTATGATTATAGAAAGGGTGGCATGTTGAGTTGTATATTTTTTGGTATTATTTTAGGTCATGCTTGACTTAAACTGGTCCACTAGGTTGGGCTCAGATTTGGAATGAAATGAGATAGAGACCATATACTATTCAAGAAATGGAATTCACTTTACAATATCATGGAAAGAATAGTTAGCAAGCATATGATGTTGATTCAGTTGGACCCAAATTCCCTCATATGCCACAGTGGCACATTCATTAAGAGAAGGGAAAGAAAAGCCAAAGGTACTAACTCCTTGGGTGCTTGGCTTTTATACTTAGTTAATCAGGAAGCTACTTGAATGGTTTAAGCCTTAGGCCCCTAGACCAATTAAGTCTTAAGGATAGTTTCATTGACTTTTAGGGGTCAGGGTGGGGTGATAAAAGAACTAGTCTAGATGTTGTGGAGTAGATATTGTTCCTATCATGAGCACTTTGTAGAGGTATAAATTATAATCTTCCTTGTCATTTCATGGATATATCATCCTGGTTTTTCTATTCTATTGGCTATAAATTTCTCTGTGCTGGGGGTAGCTAACAATTCTGCTGTTCTGGACATCTTGAAAATAACTGAAGAAAACAACTCATAGAAATCTCAATGCATTGGAGCTTCCACTCTAATATTATCCTTTAAATATATGCATAGATCTGATTATAGATCTGCAGGGACATTAAATTAGAATTGGAGAGGACATTAGAGACCATTAAATATTACTCCTTCAGTTTATAGATAAGTAAGAGAAAGAATGGAGATGTTCAATACCTTGGCCTGAATCACAGAGCTGGTAAGTTTCTATGGAGGAATTAGAACCCAGTCTTCCTTAGTCTAAGTACAATATCTGTTAGAAATTCATCATTCTATGGGACATATTTTGAGTTTTTCTTTTTACTAAAACTTCTTTATCCTTCCTTTATCCTTTATCCAAAATAGTACATAATGGAATGGTACTTTAAGCTGTATCAAGTCCCAATGCAATGTAGTTGTTTATAATAGGGACTGCATATTTGTAAAAGTGAAATTATTTCTCAGTGTAATTGAGTTTAATAGACATTTACCAGAAGGTGAATTTTGATAGAGTGGAGGAAGGATAGATTATAGAGACTGAGGACTTCTAAAACATGGGAGAAGGCAAGTCAACAGACATTTAGTAAATGATTACCGACAGTTCCTTTTTTTAAGTCTATTTACAGTATGCAACTTCCACTTGCCAGGGGATAGTTGGCAGTACCTCACACTGGCCTGGTCTCCTGCTTCTGGAAAGCTTCAGTAGGGATAGCAGCAGAGTACAGCTATTACAGGGGGTGGTGGTGACAGTAACCCAGAACTATAAAGGGAGTGAGACCACATGAAGCCACTCGAGGAAGTCTTCCAAAGGGTCCACTCAATTAAGACTGAACTGCTATACTCTTCTCCAGGCACTGACCTAGGTGCTTGGCATTGAAAGAGAGGCAAAAACAGTCTTCTGCCCTCAAGCAGCTTATGGTCCAATTAGTCAGATAACTTACAAACATCTATGTACACAAAAGATACATGATAATTGGAGAAAAAGATAGAGGGAAGGCACTAAGATTAAGGAGTCCTGGGAAAATCTTCTTGCAGAGAGTGGGATTTTAGTTGAAACTTGAAGAAATCCAGGAAAGTCATGAAGAAAATATGAGGAAAGAGAGCATTCCAGGTATGGAGAACATTTAGTAAAAACATAGAGTCCAGAGATGGAATGTTTTATGCAAGGAACAGCTAAGGGGTCAGTGTCACTAGATTGAGTGTGTAGAAAGAAAGGTATAAAAAGACTAGAAAGGTAGGAAGGATCCAGGTTAAGAAGGGTTGTAAAGACCAAACAGAATTTAATATCTGACCCTATAAGCAATACAGTTTCCAGAGTTTATTGAATAAAGTGGTGATGATGTGTGTATGGGAGGTAGGACCCCTGAATCAGGCACCAAATGACATCAGACTAAGCCCTAGTCCAGGAGCCTGCACATATCCAAGGCCAAGTATGGTTATAGGGGCTGGAACCCTTCAGCATCAAATAATATCAGGCTGAGCCTAGACTGAAGGGATATTTATCAGTATGCTTGGGTCTCACCAATGAATAGCTAGCTATCAGGGGAAACTGCACTAGTTTCTGCCTAATAGAGCTCCATAGAGGCCCTGGCCCATCTCCCTTAACCAAGCCTAGGGGAGGGGGCATAGGGACCTTCACTTTTTCTCTATAAAAATCCTATCCCCCACTAGATGGAAGACAGAGACGCCACTACCACCAACCTGGGCCATTTCTGTACAATAATTGACAAAAGCTTTGCCCGAGATGAAGAGAGCTCTAGTGACAAATTCTTTTGGAGTGAGACTAACCTCCTGGACACAACAGTGACATCGTCAGATACCTATTTAAGGAAGATCACTTTGATAATGGAATGGAGGAGGAATTCGAATGGGGAGAGACATTAGGCAAGGGAGATGAACAGTAGACTTTTGTCATAGTCCAGGCATGAGAAGATGAGGGTCTGTGACAGGGTTGTTGAAATACCAGATAGATAGGAGAAGAGAATACATGCAAGAAATGTTGTAAAGTAGAATCGACAGAACTTGGAAACATATTAGATATGAGTGGGAGAGAGTAAAGAGTTGAGGATGTTACTTAGGCTGTGAGCTTGGGTGACTAGGAAGAGTATGGCACCCCACAGAATAAGGGTTCTGGGGAAAAGATAAGCTTGGTTCTGCACATGAGTTTAAGATGTTTGTAAGGCATCCTATTTGAGATGCAGATAGAGAGAGTCATCAGTTGAATAGTAGGTAGTGGAGATGTGAGTCTAGCACTTGGAAGGGAGATTAGAGCTGGATAAATAGATCTGACCAGCATAGACTTAATTGAGTCCCTTGGAAGTGATGAGACCTTGAAATGAAATAGTATAGATAGAGGGAGAAGAAAAGTGGACCCAGGAAAGAGCTGTGGTGGATACCCACCTTTGCTGCAAAGAAGATACTGAGAAGGAATGGTCAGGGTGGGTGGCAGGGCATGGAAGAGAACTAGGAGACACAGGTGTTATGGAAACCTAGGAGAAGCAAGTATGAAGCATACAAGAGTGATCAAATCAGCCTGGAGAAAGGGATGAGGCTCTTAAGCTCTTAAGACCTGGTTCACTGCCAGCTCAATGATTTTGCATGTAGGTTAGCCCTAATTCTAATTGACAAACCGCAATCAAGGGAATGACCTGTTTGCATATCCCCTCCCCTTGCAAAGATTACCTTGTGTTTTTTTAAAATAATTTGTATCTACTTATATTTGTTATGCTATTTAAATTTCAGCTCCTCAAGGGCAAGCCTGTTTCATTTTCATCTGTTCTCCCAGCACCATGTCTGACACATAGTAGTTACTAAATAGAGATGTGGTGACTGGATTTAGGTAATACTTAACACTACTTTCATAGTTCTCTGGTTCTCTGCAAGAACTCTGCTAGTTCTTCCTTGTAATTGTTAGTAAGAATCCAACCTTTAACAATTGTACCACATCCTCCTAGAATTAGGCTCAGGCTCCTCCACTGGAGCAGGAAACTGTGTTAGTTCCCTGGTGACAGGGAGATTGTAATTCAAATGTGAATTCATCTCACTGTGTTGTAGACCAGGGGTATATTTCTGTGTCTTCCTGAGGGTTATGTCAGTACTAGACTTCTCTTGTTCCCCTCCATTTCCTATGTTTCCTCACATTATTTACAGTGTTAACCTTCCTTTTTATTGATCATATTTCTTTTGAATAAGGTATATGCTTCCAGAGCCATATTCCAGTCATGAAGCTCATCCCACAAAATCAAAGTAAACCTTTTTACATCTTTGTTCTAGGACCTCTAGTCTACCTTGCTTGTTATCCATACTTTATGTGTGTGTGTGTGTGTGTGTGTTTGTATATTTCCATCCCTTGGTCTCACATAGATATCTGTATTTATCTATAAAAAACCCCATGGTCATATATATATGTATATAATCATGGGTTTTCTTATATAGATATATATACAGGATAAAGTTGCTATATCTATCTAGATATTAGATATAGTAGTAGTAGTCTCTCAGTAACCGAGGATGACTATTGTCTTTGTGTGTTTTTGTGCACAAAGACACTTGTGCGTGAAGGAGATTTAAGTGGAAAAGTCGATGCACAGAGACAGTCCCACTCTCTTGGCGTTGGAAGCCTAGGTCCAGTGGCACGAAAAGTCGTTACACCTGGAGACTTCCTCAGCTGCATTGGATGGCCCTGTTGTCTTTTGTGCTCCAACACGCCCTAAGCACTCCACAGTGCTCTGCTGCGTCGCCATCTCAGCCGTTGAACCTTCTTGTTGGTTTCTTCTGCCTGTTCCACCGAAGCCGTCTTCACATGCTGGGTGAGCAAAGCCCTGGTTCACCAGGGGTCGATGACCCGATGGCTACCCTCACAAGGTTTAGCCGGCCTGTCGAAGCCCTTGCCCGGGGTGTGGCCTCTGCCACATGCTAGCAGCTACTGAGAGCCACAAGTGAGAGCTGGGTGTCAGGTGAGGGTCAGAGGCTGGAGAGCTGCCCTAGGAGGGCACGACAAGCCCTCCATACCAAAGATATTACTCCTCCCTGAGCACCTCATACACCCCTTATATTAGATATAGAAAGATATTATATAGCTATATATTATATGTCAGTTATCTATTAGACATATATTATACGGTTTAGATATTTATCTATCTAGATACATATAGATTGTATGATGTACAGTGTATATATCTATATCTCTATGAAATATAAAATATGGGTTTTTATTTTACATAGAGATATAGATATCTCTTTATATATATGTATATATGTATGTGTGAGCACATGGGTTTTATTCCTTTGGAGCTAAAATTCAATTTTTGGAAGTTTTCAAATGTTACAACATTCTCAGACTGTTCATTCAACCTGGATGATTTTTCAGCTCAATCATCACTTTTACAAATTTCATCCATCCTTGGAGACCCTGAGCATATATGTTTTTCTCTCCTAATTTCTACTCCCTTTGCCCTTTCTTTGTATCTCTCATATCACTCAGTCTCCTCCCATTTATAATACCCTGCATTATATCATAGTGAATGTTACATACACTTTATCTCTCAAACATATTAGAAAATGTAATCTATTAGTTTGAATTAAAAAAATTCTTCTAGAATATCTATTTGTTGTTAAGTAATTTTAGTTGTATCTGACTGTATATTTGGGGTTTACTTGACAAAGATAATGGAGTGGTTTGCCATTTTCTTTTCTAGATCATTTTACAAATGAAGAAACTGAGGCAAGCAAGGTTAAGTGACTCGACCAGGATCAGACAACTAATAAGTGACTGAGACCAGATTTGAACCAAGGTCTTCCTGATTCCAGGCCCAACACTCGACTGTATTGGGACTGAGTATTTTCATTTCTGTATATTTTAAAAATATATTTTGTATTTTACACTTATTTGGCACTTAATAATTGCTGAACTGAATTGAATTACATGTGGGCCTTTGGTTGGTCATTTGTTGTTTTTATTCTCATCTAGCTAATTCCCAATTATTTCTCAGCCTGAATGCTTGCCACCACTTCCCAGCCATTAGCAACTCTGTTGTATAGCTTCTGATCATGCTGTAGGGTCTCCTTGAATAAATCCTACAGGCCACATTTTTTATGACTTTAATATTGTCGGTCATATGAAATGCAGATGTCCAGCTTCTTCAAGCTTAGCTACCTACTTTATGAACTGCAAAGCTTATCCCCAGGTAGATATCACTCTCTTCTCTTCGATTCTAATTTAATGCCCATGAATGTGATCCTTTTGATGGGACCATCTGTTTTTTTCTTCTGCCAACGGCACTCCAAATTCTTTGGCAGCATCTCTAAGTGTATTCAATAAATCCTGCCAAATACAGTTGGAATGTTTCATGCACCCACAATCAAAAAGCTACTGAGACACAAATTATTCATCTTAGGTTCTGTGCTACTTAACTCAGTAAAAGTACTACTTCATATATCTCAGAGGGAAAGGGGTAAAATATCTCTTAAAATGGGTGTTACCCTCAATCTTCACTTCAAATGTGAGTTATCTGGAGCCACAAAGGTGGAGTGATGAGATAAACTAGTATCTGACTATTCAGTGTCTGTCTTTGGTATATACAATGCCAAGATATCTAGATGAGAAAAAAATCATCATACAGATGTTTGGTCTACAGGTATGCCAAACATCTGGATATTTGGCATTGCACATAACATCTAGTTGATTGAATGACATTTTTCATATCACTTAAGTTCCCAGGTATCATGGAGGCAATCTAGAAAAAAATGCATACAGAGAGAATATAAAAGATGCACATATGTACATATATACATATACATGCATATATGTGATATAGTCATATATATATACATATAAATATATTATTTATTTTGTATCATATGTGTATATCCTTTAGACACACACGTATATGTATTCACACACATGCATTCATGGGTATTTGATGTTGTATAGGCAGAATAGCTGAATTATTGCCCATTTTTAAAAAATTCCATTTGGAAAAAGGGAGTGAAATGCAACTCTTATTTTGCTACTAGTTCTTCTCTGTAGCTTCTTATTAACCTCTCTTAATTATTTCACAAAATCACAGGGGAAACCTGGGGAAGACCTCTTTTAACTGTCCAGTTCAAGCTAAGGCTAAATAAGGATCCTCTTTAGATGGCAAATTGAAATCTCATTCTAATATTATTTAATACAGAATGGGATTTAGTAAAAGGCAGGTGTCCATCTTGGACCTAAACCAAGGTGGTTCCATTAGTAGAATATCAAAAGAAGACTCAAACATAATGGTCTAGATGATGATACATAGTAGCTGTAAGGTTGAATCCTACTGGAATTTAAGAAATTCTCAGAAATATCCAATGTCCTGAGCTAGCTCAGGTTCAACTCAACTGTATGTGAGATCTTTTTTTACAAAACTGAAACACTGATTATAAGTTCAATTGTAAGAAAAATAGTCTTAGAAGTAATAAATAGTAGAGTCACTATTCGAACTCGGGTCTTCTAAATCTAAACCTTGAGTTTGATAGAGAAAAATTATACAGAATTGACACCACATCCTTGAAAGCACTATGTCTAAAATGTTTCATTTCTAAACAAAGCCTTATTGTTCCTGCATTGTTCAGTTTAAAATATTTTGAGGATGACTTCAGTAACATCAACCATTAGTATAAATATGTCAGTGTTCAACTTTTAATGCAGCAGGCTCATTTTTTCCTACCTTTCGCTTCTTAAAATGGGACTGAAAAAACTGTATATCATTTCCTTTAAGAGGAAGAAGTTGTAGTTGTAGCTGTTAGGAAGTACCCTTTTCCAGATGAGGATACTCTCTCATTCAATTATTAATAGCCTTAAGAGTAACTGTCATTTATATAGTGTTTATATATAAATATTTCATTTGATATTCACTACACCCTTATTAAGTAGGTCCTGCAAGCATCATTATCCTTATTATACAAGTGAGGAAACTGAAGCTTAGGAACATTAAGGGACTTGCTCATAGTCACCCAGATGTCAGTCAAAATTGAAGCTCAGGTCATCTGATTTAAATTCTAGCTCTCTGTCCACTCTACCATATTACCTCTTTAGATATTAGAAATATGAAAAAGAATTCTGTACAGTTCATGAAAAACCTATCCTCTTCTTCTCTTGACTGTAGACAATGTTTATTCCTCAAATGCACCAAGGAGAGGCCACTTTTATCCTTTTCTCATCAAATGCATCACCAACATGTAGCTGTTAGTTCTAATGCTTTGTGAATGTGGAGCAGAAATGAAAGAAAACACCCTGACTGGAATTTTTCAGCAATGTTGCTCCAAATCTATAACCCACAATTTCCTCATCTTTGTATTTTCTATAAAGGTTCCCTACAATTCACTAAACTTGCCTTATCCATCTCTAAAATCACACCACAAGAATTGACAGGAAGCTTGACCTTCATTGTATTATGTTTGGACCCACTGTTACTCTTCATGTGTTAATAAGGAAGAGCATAGGGTATAAATATGTAGCTCATATCTTCTTCCCATGAGGAACAAGGAAGAGGGGACAAAGAGAGAAAACACATGAACTTTTCATTTTGCAAACAAAAGAAGAAAGGAAAAATATGCATTTGCAGTTTCTGGAGAAGGTCCCTTCCTTGATCCTGCAAACAATGGAATGTTGAAGGGGGAGAAAGCACATCCCAATTGGCAAGTGAAAATAGCCTTTGAATGACAGATTAGAAAATGGATTGCATCAGTTCCATAAAAAAGTCTCCTGATAGAAAATAAATTTGCTCAATACCAAGGTTTTCAATTATTATCAAATAAACCATTTGAGTCATGTCTTTCACTATTAAAGTCAAGAAAAGGCATCTGCCTCCTGTTTGTTGAGATCTTCAGTAAATTTACTGAATTCATGATGTATGGGTTTATTCAAATCTAGCATTGAGTATTTAAGAAAGAATTTTTAGAGAACCACCATGTTAGTCTTTTGAATGATATGAATTCAGAAAAGGAAAGCTGGCCCTATTCTAAAGGCCACTCATTAGACATGTTCCATTATTCAAAACTTTTATTAACTTTGAGGTTTAACCCTTACTTAAATCTACAATATTTCTACAGTATTGTTCCCATAGTAAATTTTCTCTAAATGGAATAGCATAAAGAAGAAAAAAAAAACAGATTTGTTCAGAGAGTGGCTGGGTGTAGAAAAAAACATATATATATTGTATATTATTCATTGGGTAATGTGAATGAATTGATCCATGATAGCTCTTTAATTTTCTACCATATTTTAAAGACTCATAAAAAGAACGTCATTATCATCATCACCATCATCATCACCATTATCAATAGCATGTATATAGCACTTTAAGATTTGCAAATTGCTCTATGTACATTCTAATTTGACCTTCACACCAACTGTGTGAAGTAGATGCTATTATTATTTGAATTTTACTCATGGGAAAATTGAAACAGATTGACTGGTCCATGATTACACAGTCGGTAATTGCTTCCTGATTCTGAGTTCAACACTCCATCCACTCTGCCATCTAGCTGTCGAATATAAAACAACAGCCCTCTTTGTATGGACACTACACAGTGTTGCTTGTTTTCAGATATGGCCATGATGCATTTCTGCTTTCCTCCAGTTTCACCTCAGTTTTCCTTTTGGATAATACTTCTGGTTTCCTAAGACTATATTAATGGGTCTTTTATTGTGAAGCCTACTAAGGCTCTCTACTTCCATCAACTTAAGAAAATATAGTTTGTAAATGCTTTCTTAAGAACATAGCAGCTAGGTGCTAAAATGAATAGAAAGTTAGTCCAGGTGTCAGGAAAACTTGAGTTCAAATATGACCTGTGACACTTACTAGCCATGTGACCCTGGGCAAATCACTTATACTTCCTGCCTCAGTTTCTTTCAGTGTAAAATGGGGAAAATAATTGTATTTACTCCCCAAGATTATTGAGGATCAAATAAAACAATATTTAGAGAGTGCTTAGTATAGTCCTTGATATGATACTTAATGAATACCTGTTTCATTCCTTCCTTTCTTCCTTCTCTTTTCTGCTTTTCTTCTAGCTCAGACAGTAAATGAACTAATACTTATTAGTCTAGACATTATGCTAAGCTCCAGGTGATTCAAAGAAAATGCCTAACTTATGGTAACAGACTGGTCACCTTCAGGAACAATATTTCAAGACCATGTCCATGTTGAAGGTTCAGGGGAAGAAGCATTTTTTCTCCCCTCATTAAAGGGAAATCACAGAAAATGTGTTTGAACTGAGAGGCACCAAAAGGCACTGATGATATACCTCCTGTCCTAGTGTATTATCTCTTCTTGGCAAAAGGAAAGCAATCAGATAATCAATCATGCAGGATAATGTAAAACATTGTCAATCTTTTCTAAATTTGGAAACAGTCCAGAAAACCAGGGAGGAAGTTTAGCACAACTCCAGTTAATCTGCAGAAAATCCAGCCCACATGACTCCCTTGTCACTGCTGCTCCTTTCATCTATTCTTTATAAGGAAGCCATTGAACTTTAATTAATATGAAAAATTCAGGTTTTCATCTGATTTAAATGTGACTGACATCATGCTGCTGCTAAAAGGGGAACAAAGTACAAGCATGACGAAAACAAAACTTAAAACCTGATGATGGCTGCCACAGGACAAATGTTCATAACTGAGTTATCTCCAGCATTTCCATGAGGTTGAGAGATACCAGTAAATAGCATTTTTCAGGAAGTTCATGATCCATGAATATCCTATATCCTATATAGGATCCATGAATCCTATAAACAGGAATATTTGAAAATTACTCTACCCAGGAGAACCAATAATTCAGAGGCTATCAAACAAACTTACAATACTTTCTCCAGAGGATATTCATTTTAGTTTACTATTTAGAATAATAGAGTGTTTTGAGACTTGTTTCCCATAGTAGTATGAATGAGTCCCCTGAAAGGGTTTGTAAGTCCAAAAGGGAAAATGTACTTGACAGAGGAAAAATTCCATAATCTGCTTTCCAGGGTGCAATGGAAGTTAGGAGGTAGATATAAATGGCTTCTTGGAAGTGCTCCTCATGTGACAGGACATCTTATGTTCAGCCTTTGGCCATTTACCATGGATTCTGCTGTGTTCATATTTAAGTACTCTGATTCTACTTCAATATTTCAAGAATCGATAATTTTGGAGCACAAGGCACATCACTGATAAAATGAGCAAACCCTTTTCCTTTCTCTCTTGCAGCTGATGCTTCTTTATGATCATTTCATTTCTACGGGTACCTGGGGGCACCAAAATTTCAGTGGGAGACAGATAAAATAGAATTTGTAAGATCTTGGCAAGTAAGACTATTCTAGTCATCTGTTTGGAGATATGAAAGTTGTTTTTGCCATGAGAACTCTGGAACAAAAAGTGCCATGTTGTGTTGTGATGTACAGTAAGGGCAACCTCTTTTTTCCTTCTTCTGAGGGTTGGACTTCCAGATTGCTCTGGGGGTAATAGTGCATGGGAGGACATTCCTGTTGCTTTGAATTTCTCAGACTTCCATAAATTAGTCAGGATTCCATAAAGCAGCCAGGATCTTGGCTATGGTTCCAGTAGTTGTAGCTATTGCCCAAGAATAATGCTATAGGTAATATTCAGATTCTAGAGCAAGAATAGAGAAGTCCATAAGGATATGAGAGAGCCTTGAATGTTAAGACTACTATTTTCTGTGAATCCCAGTAGATAATTGATGGGAGAATGGAAAACTGACTTCCAAAATGGTTCCTTGCTTTCATAGTTATAGTTCATGATCCTAAGAAGGGAATATCTATATCTATATCATCTATATCTATATCTATATCTATATCTATATCTATATCTATATCTATGTCTATATCTATATCTATATCTATGTATATATGTATGTGTGTATGTGTGTGTGTTTCCACACACAGCTCTTTCCTTATTCCTTTCATTGAGCTTTGTGGGTAGTTGATATATTTTCTCGTTCCTTCTTTGAATGTGTAACCTGAGATAGCAGATAGGAGGAGGTTTAGGAGATGTTTAAAGGCAGATACAATCCATGTACACGGGAGTACAACACTTTTATTTTTTACTATATTTAATAAATGTGATCACAATATGCTAAATAACTGACTCTTGTGAGGAAGGGGAGGTGTCATGGAAATAAAGAAAACCCAATAGAAGGGTAAAGGTCCTTCAGTTATATACTAACCCTTATATTTAATATTTTGCTATTTCATGTTAGTTTTTACTCATCTAGCTAACTTCCAGATCCAACCAGTACTACTACTAGAAATAGCTGATTGAAGTTCAGGGACAACAATTTAGTCCTTTATAGGACATATACCCTCTACTACTTCTTCCAAGAACTAAGATGACAGAGTAAAAAAAACAAAAACAAAAACTCCAAGCTTGCCTAACCCACCTTTAGTCACACACACACACAAAGCCTCAAAATAAAACCCGTACAGGACTAACAAAAAACAGTGGGAAGCAAAAACCCAGTCCAGGTCAGTGTGGAAGGACAGAAAAAGGGGCCTATCTTGTTGGGATAAGATGGGAAAAATATAATACAGTATATTGGAATGGAACTCAGGCTTGATTCAATGCAAGCAGTAGGGGAAGGAACATAGCCCAACAAGTTCAAACATAGTGGGAGAGCCCAATTTGATCCAGCATGTAATATTTATTGGGAAAGGAAATAGGGAATTGGAAAGTAGGGGATAAAGAGGTTTGTATAGGGTATGGAGGACAGAGGGGAGAGAGGGTATGTTGCTTGGTGAAGCAAGGGAGGGAGCTGCCCCCTGCTGAGAGGAAACAGCAGGGGTCCGATAAGGACTATTTGTTGTAGAATGACTGAACTGAAGTTCAGCTCCCTCTATGACCAGAAAAGATAGTCCACTTATCTGACTGCGAATTCAAAGAATATAAAGTTTAATAACCAGTTGGAATTGGAGTTTTTCCTTAGCTTCAGGGTATAGGGCCAGGCCCTAGAGGCTGGCGGAGGGTTTTCCCACTTCTCTCTACTCTATATCAGTTCAGTTTTGTCTTTTTTGAATCTTAGCAGTAGACAGAAAGCAAACAAGAACAGGTCTAACCTTCAGAAGCTTGTGTCTTCCGTCTGAACCAAGAAGAGCATGCCACTCCAGACTGGGCTGACCAAGCTCCTCTTTCCTCCAACACCCGGAAGCAAGTCCACATGGCAGGAAGGAAGTACTAGTCACAAGACCCAACTGCCACTCACGGCAGGAAGGAAGTGCTAGTCACAAGACCCCTTCTCCCACAGTCAGTCTTGTTTCCTTTCCATAATCGTCCTCTTTTTTTTGTTGTGACCTTCCCAAGGTCACTTATTTATATAATAGATAACAATTTACTAAATCTACTCTAAGGATTCTTAGCAGGAAAGTTTGGGCAAGGGTAGTTTTGGGGTTTTTACAATAAATTCAGTACAATAAATGTTGAACAAAACTATTACAAGAAATTTGAATCTTAATGCTAATACTACTTACTCTAGGTTAACTAAAACTAATACGTTATTTACAGAAATTATTTACATATAATGCAACAATATACATTGTTCAACATCATGATGTCAGTCAAATAGAAATATCTACTGATCTTTCTATTTGCCTAAGACCTTATGGAACTATTTACATTTTGCATAAATATAATTTCAGATAGTTGTTTATATAAACAAGGTCTCTCAATATGTCAGTTTGTGATTTTGTGTTTTGTATCTAATAATGTTGTATTGAATTAATACTTATCAAGTTTCTTCAGATTTCCACTTCTCATGTTGACTGATGGATCTCTTCTTTCTTCCATGTTATGTAGTGATGCATGCTATTTCCCTAATATGTGAAATTACTTTTGTTTTATTATTTCAACACACTCAGTCTTACACATAAGTCCCATTTTCAATCTGTCCTCTTCTTCTATAAACAAATTTACAAAGTTCAAAGTCTTAGCTATCCATTTCAGCTTTTTTTTTCTTTTCTTGTCTCTAGCATCTTTTCTTGATGCTTTTCCTCTGGGTTGGTTTAAAATCTTTTCCTCTGGGATGCTTTTCCTCTGGGATGCTTTTCCTCTGGGATGCTTTTCCTCTGGGATGCTTTTCCTCTGGGTTGCTTTTCCTCTCGGTCGCTTTTCCTCTGGGATGCTTTTTCTCTGGGTTGCTTTTCTTCTGGGCTGGGAAGTTGTCTCAAACATTGTATTTCACTATTATTTCTTTGTGGTGTACTTTTTATGTTAATCAGTTTTTTGTTTCCATTTCTCAGCACTATCTGTTGTCTAATTATCTTCAATGCCTGTTACAGTGGTGTTGAACTTTTTCTGGTTTCATGTGGGAACAGTGAAACCATGAGTCTTTCCCTGCAACTTTTATAGCTGTTGGGGTAGTAAGCAATACTTTATGTGGTCCAGTCCATTTTATGTCTGTAGCCAATTTTCTATTGAAAAATTTTTTAAGTATACTATGTCTCCTGGTTTGATATTGTGCAAATTGTAATCCAGGGGTACTGTTTGTTGTATCAAGCCCATTTCATGCAATTCTGCTATTCTTGTCTGTAAAGCTTGTATATATTTTGTTAGTTGACAGTCTCCACCTATCATGGCAATGTAAGCTGGTTTACAAGTCCTTCCTTGCCAAATTGCATGTCCACATAGCATCTCAAATGGAGAGATGTGCAAATCTCCACTGGGTCGTGTTCTAAGATGGAACAGAATTAGTGGCAGAATGTTTGTCCATTTTTGGTGTGTTTCTGCACAAAATTTTCCTATCAATATTTTAATGTCTTTATTTAATCTTTCCACTAGCCCTGAACTTTGGGGATGATGTGTTGTGTGGTATGTTGCTTGTATTCCTAGATTTTTATAAATTTCATTTAATATTGACTGAGTAAAGTGAGTTCCACGGTCTGAGTCCAATTTTGAGGGAATCCCAAATCTAGGTATGATTTCTTTTAATAGGATTTTGACCACAAATGCTGCATTGTTCTTTTTGTCAGGAAAAACTTCTGGCCATCTAGTCAGTCTGTCTATGATGACAAGGCAATACTTAAACCCTTTGTCTTTTGGCATATTGATAAAATCTATCTGTATGCATTCAAATGGAGTATATGCTAAGGGATGACCTCCTAAGCCTTTAGTCTTATAAACTCCATGGTTGAACTGCATACAAATTTTACATTTTTGACAAATTCTTATGGCATATGAGGATATTCCTGGTTCAGTCCAAAATCATCTCACTGAATCGATCACAGCTTGGGTTCCACAGTGTCCTTGTGCATGTATTGCATTGCACACGTGATAAAATAAATTTTTAGGCAGGATGGGCTTGCCTTGTTGTGAAAACCATATTCCTCTTATTTGTTTTGCTCCTAAGTTCTTTATCCATTATTGAATTTCCTGCTCATTATAGGCATCAGTTAGATTGTCCTGTTCAACTATTGAGAAATTCAATACATGAAAAGGTCCTTCTCTAGCTCCAAATTTTGCTGTAATGTCAGCTCTATGGTTTCCTAAAGACACATGATCATTAGCCCCTGTGTGTGATCTACAGTGTATTAGCCCCTTCCTTGGGAAGTTGTACAGCCTCAAGAAGTTGCATTATTACTTTGGCATATGTGATCTCTTTACCTGAACTTGTCAAAAATCCTCTATGTTTCCAAATTTCTGCAGTGGCATGAAATACTGAAAATGCATACTGGGAATCTGTGTAAATATTGACCCATTTATCTTTACTGATTTGCAAAGCATTTAATAAAGCAACTAGCTCTGCCCCTGGAGTGCTCACGTGCTTTGGTAAGGACGCATACCATAACGTCTCTGTTAGTGTTACAACTGTTGCTCCAGTATAACTTTCTCCGTTAACTATCCTGCTCAAACCATCGGTATACATTTCAATGTTGGGTTGTTCCAGGGTAGTGTCTTTTAAATCATTTCTTGGTTTTTCTACTACTGATATTGTTTCTTGGCAATTATGTATGGGCTTCCCTTCCAACGGCAGATCTGGAATCAAGGATGCCGGATTCAATGGTTGGCATTGTTTTAAAGAGATGTTTTCGTTGCTTAGTAACACAATTTCATATTGAGAAAGTCTTTGCTGTGTGAAAGCTTGTAAATGACATTTCTTCAATATGGATTCTAGTTGGTGTGAAGAGTAGACATTAAGTTTTGATCCTAATACCAAATCAGATGATTTTTGGATCATGGTTGTTGTGGCTGCGATTGCTCTCAAACAGGGAATCATTCCTTTCTCAATTATATCTAGCTGTGTACTATAATATGCCACTTGCCTAAAATTGGGTCCTAAAGTTTGTACTAACACTCCAGAAGCTTGCCTCTTGCTTCATGTACAAAGAGATGGACTTCTTTGTTGTAGTCTGGAATACCTAAGGCTGGAGCTGTTATGATTGCTTCTTTGAGCTGTGCCAAGGCTTGGAGATGCTCTTTCATTAGTTTCAAAGGTTCTGTGACTGTGTTTTTGGTTAAGTCCATAAGGCATTTTGTTATTTGGCTATAGCCTGGGATCCACTGTCTACAGAAACCTGTCACTCCTAAAAAGGCTCTCAGTTGTTTCTTAGTCTTTGGCACACTGAGCTTCAGTATGTCTTCTACTCTTTTCTTGGAAATCTTTCTCATCCCCTTTTCCAAGATAAATCCTAGGTATTCTACTTTAGGCATGACTCATTGTAGTTTTGATTTGGAAACTTTGTGACCTTTCTTATATAGCTCTAGGAGGATTTTTTTACTGTCCTGGTAACAAACTTTAGCAGATGGGGATGCAAGAAGAATGTTATCCACATAGTGCACAATTTTGCTTTCTTTGAATCGGATGTTCTGTAAATATTGTTTCAAGATTTGGCAAAATGCTGTTGGGCTATCACAGAATCCCATTGGTAATCTTCCCCAGGTCAACTGAGTCCCATTCCAAGTGAAAGCAAAGATTTTTTGGCTTTCCTTTGCAATTGGAATGCTAAAATAAGCACTACACAGATCAACAACAGTATAATATCTAGAATTACTTGGGATTTCTGAAATTATTTTATATGGGCTTGGAATGACTGCATGGGACTTTTTCGCAAAGTTATTTACTGCTCTTAAATCTTGGACCAGTCTCCACTGAACTTTTCCTTCAGAGTCACATTTTGTTTTCTTTATAGGTATTATTGGTGTATTATATTCTGAAATTGTTGGGATTTAAATTTTCTGATCCAACAAGCTTTGGATAATTGGGTTGATTCCTTCTATGGCTTCTTTACTTAGTTTGTATTGTGGTATCCTTGGTGGTGTCCCTTCTTTAACTTCTTCTTTTACTGGTGTTGCTGACTTTAGAATCCCTACATCTGAAGAATGTGTAGCCCAAAGTCCTTCGGGTATATCACTTGGTATTTCAAATATTGTACCTTCATTCTGAACTTGTTCATCATACACTTGCCCAATGAACAGCAATGGATAATGTTTTAAAGAGTCTTTGGGTAGATGTAGAAAGATTTTCCCCGATTTATCACATTGAATAGTTGCTCCAATTTTACACAAAAAGTCTCTCCCAAGAAGGTTGATTGGGCATTCTGGGATTAACAAGAATGTGTGTTCTGTTGTTAGGGGTCCTAATGTTACCATTTTTGATTTTAGTTTTGGTACTCTGTTTTTTTCCCTGTAGCCCCCATTATTTATTTGTACGTAACTTGTGATTTGGCTGTCTTTGGGAGATGTTTTTAAAACAGATTTAGTTGCTTCTGTATCAATAAGAGCTGGGTAGATCTCATTACCCACTTTTATCATGACCCTTGGTTTTGTGTTCTCATTTTGTTGGCACCCTTGGACCATAGACTATTTCTATTTTGTTCAAATCCCAGTTTTGTTCTTCTTCTACAGACTTTTCTTGTTGCTTTGAACATTCATTTTGCAATTCATCATCAGTTTGCAATGGGATTGCATTATTATGGAGACTTAAGGATGGCATAATGTTTGTGTTTGCTTTTTCTTGTGCATTTACTATTGGTTGGAATTCTTCTGCATAAGGATTTAAAGTTGATTTTTCTATTATGTCAATGGTATTTTCTTTTGTAATATAATCCCTGCTTTCCATGCCATTGTCTCCAGGAGATCTGCTAATTTGAATGTTTTCTATTATTGCATTTTCCTCCCCATTGGACCCTTCTATTGTTAGCTCATATGCTTCAATTAATTAATTTACAGTTTGTGTATTACAGACTGTTGCCAGTTCTCTTTCTTCCTCTTTCTTTGTAGCTTGTTCCACTGTTCCAAAAATTTTCTCTTTAATCTCAGTTACATCATTATCTAATTGGATTTCTTCTTCTATCTGTTCCTTAGTTTTATTTTAAGCTTTTGGAACCCCAAGTTCTATTTGCATGCAGTCTCCATCCTTTTCATTTTTCCTATTTCCTTTTCCTTTTTTCTTTTTGATGTTACCCCATGCACCTAGCTTCATAACTGACTTTGTTTGGCAGCACCTGAGACTACTTGCGAATAATGTGGTTTCGCTCCTTGTTGGATATACCTCTCCATGGTTTCTAAATTTGGTGCTTGCAATGATTTCTTGCAATTACAATCACAACATTTTGTATTTGTTTGTGTATTATTACTGCTATACTTTACGTTGCTTTTCCAAGACCTCTGTTTGTTATTAGCTTGGAATATTTGTGCTTTTAAATAACAGTCTCGAACCATGTGACCCATTTTTCCACAGAGGAAACATCTGGGTAAATTTCTCCTTTGATTACTTTGTGTGTAATTTCTTGTGGGTTTGTATGATTGCAGAGTGGCTAGATTTTTTATTTCTTCAATTTCTTTATATTTACTTGAGCTATTTGCCTCTTTGAGCTTGGCTTTAAGCTCTTTTATTATTTCATCCTTTTCCTCTAGCATTTCTTTATGACCTGAAAATATGGAGGTTGCAATTTTTCTTAAATCTTCCAGACTTAGTGTTTCCCAATCTGGGCATTGATGTTTAAAATATGATCTTATAGGTGTGTTACTGACTTTCACAAATTGTCTCCTTATGTGTTGGAGATTTTGTTCAGTTAAAATTTCAAATCCAAGCACATCCTCTGCTACTTCAATCACTCTATCAAGGAACTTTGATGGATGTTCCCCACTTTCCTGTCTCAATTTCTTAAAATTTCCCCAAGTATCTCGTCTTTTTGAAAAACTTTTCATTGCCTCTAATAAGTCTTCTCTGGCCTTTCTTAGGTAATGTAGATTTTCATTATTAGATAACTCTAAGTCTGTTCCTTCCTCTGGCCATGATGTTAAATTTGGATTGTTTCTTGTTTCGTGAATGAATTGTTGTTTTTCCCTTTTTGAAAATAATTCTGAGAGAAGAATTTCAGTGTCTGGGAAATCTGGATCATAAAGCCTAATTTCTCTTTTAAATTCTTTTAAACATCTCATTGGTTCTGAAAACCAGGAAGGCATCTGTTTTTTCAGACATTCAAGGTCAGCTTTTGTAAATAGTTTATGTGTTTTAATATGAATTATGCCGCTATCTGGTTGTAGGCTTGTTTGATCTCTTAGTGGCAATATTGGTATTCCCTCTTCAGCCCCATCTGTATTTTCTTGCTGAACTACATTGTTATTTTTAGGTATGTCTTGTTGTGTGTTAATACCTTTGCCACATTGTTTCTCTTCAGTCAGTTGCTTCATCATTTCCTTTAGTTGCATCATCTCCTCTTTTATGGCTAAAATCGTCACAGACATTTCATTATCTTTTGCTTTTTCCCAAAAAATTAGATTCACACCTTTTTTTAGGGCATAGTATAATTGGGTTACGAAGAATAATGCTTCGGCATATGTGGGAATGAATGAAATCAAGCGATACATACTTATATTCAGCCATTGCAAAGTTTCATAGATACTAAGCAGAAAATAAATATAATTCGGAATCATGACAAAAAATAAGTTGTAAAACATATAAAAGAAATATCCAATCCAGGCTAGATAACCCATGGTAAGTAATAGTTTCTTTGCCTTCTTGTATCTTGAAAAGCTTTTTGCAACAGAAAAAATGTTTTTAAGTCTGGCCCTTTAAGAGTTGCCCCCTCCCTTCAGGAGGAGTGGTTTCTTTTGGGCGTGGTATCACTAGGCAGATTAGTTGCACTCAACACTGCTCTCAAAATGGTTACTTTTCTCAGGCACACAGGCCTTTTTTTTTTTAAGTCCAGGCTTGATTTATTCTTTTGATGATTGCTTAGAATTAAGAAAGTGATGAGAAAAATATTCAAAGTGCAGATGAAATTTGAAAATATGTGATGGATATTGGATGGTTGTTTTTTTTTTTAATTTTAAACATTATTTTATTTGGTCGTTTCCATACATTATTCACTGGAAACAAAGATCATTTCTTATCCTCCCCTCCCCCCCCCAACCCCCACGTTTCCCTCTCCCATAGCCGACGCACGATTCCACAGGTTATCACATGTGTTCTTGACTGGAAGCCATTTCCCTGTTGTTGGAATTTGCATTATAGTGTTCACTTAGAGTCTCTCCTCAGTCTTATCCCCTCCAACACTGTAGTCAAGCAGTTGCTTTTCATTGGTGTTTTTACTCCCACAGTTTATCCTCTGCTTGTGGGTAGTATTTTTTAGATCCCTGAAGATTGTTCAGGGACATTACATTGATACTAATGGAGAAGTTCATCATCTTCGATTGTACCACAATGTATCAATCTCTGTATACTATGTTTTCCTGGTTCTGCTCCTTTGGCTCTGCATCACTTCCTGGAGGTCATTTCAGTTCCCATGGAATTCCTCCACTTTATTATTTCTTTTAGCACAATAGCATTCCATCACCAACATATACCACAATTTGTTCAGCCATTCCCCAATTGATGGGCATCCCCTCGTTTTCCAATTTTTGGCCACCACAAAGAGTGCAGCTATGAATATTCTTGTACAAGTCTTTTTCCTTATTATCTCTTTGGGGTACAAACCCAGCAGTGCTATAGCTGGATCAAAGGGCAGACAGTCTTTTATCACCCTTTGGGCATAGTTCCAAATTGCCCTCCAGAATGGCTGGATCAATTCACAACTCCACCAGCAATGAATTAATGTCCCCACTTTGCCACATCCCCTCCAGCATTCATTACTTTCCATAGCTGTCATGTTAGCCAATCTGCTAGATGTGAGGTGATACCTCAGAGTTGTTTTGATTTGCATCTCTCTGATTATAAGAGATGTAGAGCACTTTTTCATGTGCTTATTAATAGTTTTGATTTCTTTGGCTGAGAACTGCCTGTTCATGTCCCTTGCCCATTTGTCAATTGGAGAATGGCTAGATTTTTTGTACAATTGATTTAGTTCTTTATAAATTTGAGTAATTAAACCTTTGTCAGAGGTTTTTATGAAGATTGTTTCCCAATTTGTTGCTACCCTTCTGATTTTGGTTACATTGGTTTTGTTTGTACAAACCCTTTTTAATTTGATGTAATCCAGATTATTTATTTTGCATTTTGTAACTCTTTCTAAGTC
This sequence comes from Monodelphis domestica, assembly GCF_027887165.1. Lineage (NCBI taxonomy): Eukaryota > Metazoa > Chordata > Mammalia > Didelphimorphia > Didelphidae > Monodelphis > Monodelphis domestica. The sequence goes on along the minus strand of NC_077231.1, from coordinate 146,099,981 downwards.
TTGCTTGGTTTTGAAGTCTTTCCCTTCCCAAAGGTCTGACATGTATACTATTCTGTGTTCACCTAATTTTCTTATAGTTTCCTTCTTTATGTTCAAGTCATTCATCCATTTTGAATTTATCTTGGTGTAGGGTGTGAGGTGTTGATCTATTCCTAGTCTCTCCCACACTGTCTTCCAATTTTCCCAGCAGTTTTTATCGAATAGTGGATTTTTGTCCCAAAAGCTGGGATCTTTGGGTTTGTCATATACTGTCTTGCTGAGGTCGCTTTCCCCCAGTCTATTCCACTGATCCTCCTTTCTTTCTCTTAGCCAGTACCAAATTGTTTTGATGACCACTGCTTTATAATATAGTCGGAGATCTGGGACTGCAAGACCCCCTTCCTTTGTATTTTTTTTCATTATTTCCCTGGATATCCTTGATCTTTTGTTCTTCCAAATGAACTTTGTTATGTTTTTTTCTAAATCAGTAAAAAAAAATTTGGAAGTACCCATGGGTATGGCACTAAATAGATAGATGAGTTTGGGTAGGATGGTCATTTTTATTATATTGGCTCGTCCTACCCATGAGCAGATAATGTTCTTCCAATTGTTCAAGTCTAGTTTTAGTTGTGTGGAAAGTGTTTTGTAGTCGTGTTCATATAGATCCTGTTTGTCTCGGGAGATAGATTCCTAAGTATTTTATTTTGTCAAAGGTAATTTTGAATGGGATTTCTCTTTCTAGTTCTTGCTGCTGAGCTGTGTTGGAATTATATAGAAATGCTGATGACTTATGTGGGTTTATTTTGTATCCCGCAACTTTGCTAAAGTTGTTGATTATTTCAATTAGCTTTTTGGTTGAATCTCTAGGATTCTTTAAGTAGACCATCATGTCATCTGCAAAGAGCGATAATTTGGTCTCCTCCTTGCCTATTTTAATGCCTTCAATTTCTTTTTCTTCTCTAATTGCTACTGTTAGTGTTTCTTATACAATGTCAAATAATAGAGGTGATAATGGGCATCCTTGTTTCACTCCTTATCTTAATGGGAATGGATTTAGTTTATCCCCATTGCAGATGATATTAGTTGATGGTTTTAGATATATACTGTTTATTATTTTTAGGAATGACCCTTCTATTCCTATGCTTTCTAGTGTTTTTAGTAGGAATGGGTGTTGTATTTTATCAAAGGCTTTTTCTGCATCTATTGAGATAATCATGTGGTTCTTGTTGGTTTGCTTGTTGATATGGTCAATTATGTGGATAGTTTTCCTAATGTTGAACCAGCCCTGCATCCCTGGTATAAATCCTACTTGATCATGGTGGATGACCCTTCTGATCACTTGCTGGAGGCTTTTTGCTAGTATCCTATTTAAGATTTTTGCATTTATATTCATTAGGGAGATTGGTCTATAATTTTCTTTCTCTGTTTTTGGCCTGCCTGGCTTTGGAATTAGTACCATGTTTGTGTCATAAAAGGAGTTTGGTAGAACTCCCTCTTTGTTATTATGTCAAATAGTTTGTATAGTATTGGGATTAACTGTTCTCTGACTGTTTGATAGAATTCACTGGTGAATCCATCAGGCTCTGGGGATTTTTTCTTAGGAAGTTCTTTGATGGCCTGTTGGATTTCTTTTTCTGATATGGGATTATTTAAGAAAACTATTTCTTCTTCTGTTAGTCTAGGCAATTTATATTTTTGTAAATATTCATCCATATCACCTAGGTTGGTATATTTATTGCCATATAGTTGGGCAAAGTAGTTTTTAATGATTGCCTTAATTTCCTCTTCATAGGAGGTGAGAACCCCCTTTTCATCATTGATGCTGTTAATTTGCCTTTCTTCTTTCTTTTTTTAATTAGATTAACCAGTACTTTGTCTATTTTGTCTGTTTTTTCAAAATACTAGCTTCTAGTCTTGTTTAGTAGCTTAATAGTTCTGTCACTTTCGATTTTATTAATTTCTCCCTTAATTTTTAGGATCTCTAGTATGGTTTTCTTCTGGGGGTTTTTAATTTGTTCTTTCTCAAGTTTTTTGATTTGCATTTCCAATTCCTTGATCTCTGTGCTCCCTAATTTGTTAATATATGCACTCAGGGATATGAATTTTCCTCTAAGTACTGCCTTGGCTACATCCCATAAGGTCTGAAAGGATGTTTCGCCGTTGTCATTTTCTTCAATGAAATTATTAATTGTTTCTATGATTTCTTCTCTAACTATCTGATTTTGGAGTATCATGTTATTTAATTTCCAATTAATTTTTGATTTGGCTCTCCATGTACCATTGCCGATCAATATTTTTATTGCCTTGTGATCTGAAAAGTCTGCATTTATTATTTCTGCTTTTCTGCATTTGAGTGCCATGTTTCTATGACCTGTATGATCTATTTTTGAGAATGTGCCATGTGGTGCTGAAAAAAAGGTGTATTCTTTTTTGTCCATATTTATTTTTCTCCCTATGTCTATTAACTCTAATTTTTCTAAGATTTCATTCACCTCTTTTACCCCTTTCTTGTTTATTTTTTGGTTTGATTTATCTAAATTTGATAATGGTTGGTTCAAGTCTCCCACTAATATGGTTTTACTGCCTATTTCCTCCTTCAATTCTCCTAGTTTCTCTATTAAAAATTTGGATGCTATACCTTTTGGTGCATACATGTTGATTAGTGATATTTTCTCATTGTCTATACTCCCTTTTAACAGAATATATTTACCTTCCCTATCCCTTTTGATCAGGTCTATTTGTGCTTTGGCCTTGTCAGATATCATGATTGCAACTCCTGCCTTCTTTCTATCAGTTGAGGCCCAAAAGGTCTTACTCCAACCTTTAATTCTAACCTTGTGAGTGTCAACCTGCCTCATATGTGTTTCTTGAAGACAACAAATGGTAGGGTTTTGGGTTCTAATCCAATCTGTTATTTGTCTACGTTTTATGGGTGAGTTCATCCCATTCACGTTCAAAGCTATGATTGTCACTTGTGGATTCTCTAGCATTTTGATATCTTCCCCTAGTTCTGACCTTTCTTCTTTAGCTATATCCTTTTGAACCAGTGATTTTCTTTAGGTCAGTCCCCCTAGTCCCCTCCCTTGATATGCTTCCCTTTCTAGCCCCTCCCTTTTTATGCTCCCTTCCCCTGCCCCCTCTCCTTCCCTCCCTTTTTATACTCCCACTCTCCCCCCCTCCTTAATTTTCCTTTCTTTCTTGCCCTGTTGGATAAGATAGAATTCAGGATCCCACTGGATCTAGATGTTCTTCCCTCTCAGATTTGATTTCACTGAGAGTAACATTTAAATAATTCCACTTCAGGCTCTCTTCCTCTCCTTCTCATAGGAGAGTTCTTCCCCTCCCCTTCCCATGTGTATCTTTATATGGGAAAGATCATTCTGTTAAGTCCCCCCCTATTTCTTGAAGTAAATCTTAGTGTTATTGACGGTTCCCCCCCTCCCTTTTCCTTTCTTTGCCCCCACTTCCTCCAAATCTTCTTAATGCCCCAATCTTTCCCTATGCATGTTTCTTCTAACTACTCTAATGATGGTACAATTTTTGAGAGTTATACAAAACATTTTCCCCACATATTAATATATATATATATATATAATTTGATGTAAATGTAATCCTTATAGAAGAGAGTTTGACTTAAAGAAAAAGATAAGATTTATCTCCTTTTCCCTTTCTTTCATATTTACCTTTTCATGTTTCTCTTGCTTTCTGTGCTTGGATATCAAATTTTCCACTAAGTTCTGGTCTTTTCTTAGCAAATGCTTGGAAATCTTCTATTTTGTTGAATACCCATACTTTCCCCTGGAAGTATATAGTCAGTTTTGCTGGGTAGTTGATTCTTGGTTGGAGACACAGCTCTCTTGCCTTTCTAAATATCGTGTTCCATGCTTTGCGGTCTCTTAGTGTGTTAGCCACTAGGTCGTGTGTGATCCTTATGGGAGCCCCCTTATATCTGAAGCTCCTCTTCTTGTCTTCTTGTAGGATTTTCTCCTTTTCTTGGAAGCTCTTAAATTTGGCAATTACATTCCTAGGGGTTGTCTTTTAGGGATTTAGTATAGAGGGTGTTCTATGAACCCTTTCTATTTCTATTTTGCCCCCTTGCTCCAGAACGTGGGGGCAATTTTCTTTTATAATCTCCTGTAGAATAATATCGAGTTTATTGTTTATCTCTGGTTTTTCTGGGAGACTGATAATTCGGAGGTTGTCTCTTCTCCCTCTGTTTTCCAAATCTGTGACCTTTTCAGTGAGATATTTTGTTTTCTTCTAATTCATTAATTTTTGGGGTTTGCTTTATTGATTCTTACTGTTTTATGATCTTACTTTCTTCAAGTTGCTTAATTCTGGTCGTTAGGGACTGGTTTTGCTTTTCAGCTTTGTCTGCCCTTCTATTGGATGCTTCGAGTTCTTTTTCCAATTGAGCAGTCTTATCTGTCAGACTGCTGATCTCCTTCTCCCATTTTTCTTTCCAGGTTTCCATCTTTTGGATAAGTTCCAGTTTGAGATCTTCCAGAGCTTGTGGATAGTTTCCATTTTGGGAGGCATGTTCTGATTTTTTTGGATTTCATCTTCCTTCTCTTCTTTTCCTTGGGTACTCCCACCATAAAAGTTTTCAATAATCACCTTTTTCCCTTTCTTCCTGGAGGGTTGATTTTGGGCCATGTGAGCCATCCCTTTGGTGGTTTTATTCCCCTTTCCTTTTTGGTCTGAGGTCTGGGTGATATGGGCAGGTTTTCTGTGAATTTAGTTTGCCTCACACTAGTTCTTCCCAGCCTCCGAAGTTTCTTAGAGTGCTGGGCCCCTGATCACAGCCACACTGCCCAGGTGTTCAGCTCCGCCCAGATAATCAGCGCGTGGTCCACCCCTGGTGTTTAGCTCCGCCCAGATGCTCAGAGCAACCGCCCGGAGTAATACTCCATAGCCCATGCTCTGAGCCGGGTTCTCCAGTGAAACTGCTCTGAGACATTGTTTCCTGGCAGTCCCCAGATCCCAAGGACCCTGGAGTGCCCACCCCAGACAGAGACGTTCCCCACTCACTCAGTGTCCCAGTGAGTGCTCTAGTAGCTCGCTCTGGTTTGGTGGGGGAGGTGTGTGTGTGGGGAAGTGCGGCTCAGTTCATATTTCTGTGCAAGCTTTCCTCCTTCTTATTATAGTGTGGAAATGTTCAAACCCCACGTACCTTTGCCTCTGTGGGGTACTGGGGAGTCCTGTTCCACCAAAGGTGATTTTTATGCTCCTTTGATGTAGTCTATTTCATTCGGAGCCGGGGAGAGGAGTGTGTGATATCTAGATTGCAGCCATGATTACCCGGAAGTTCCATACTAATCCCAATATTATACAAACTATTTGACAGAAAAAGCAAAGAGGGAGTTCTGCTATTCCTTTTACAACACAAATATGGTACTGATTCCAAAGCCAGGCAGGTCAAAAACAGAGAAAGAAAACTAAAGAACAATCTCCTTAATGAATATAGATGCAAAAATCTTAAATAGGATACTAACAAAAAGACTCCAGCAAGTGATCACCAGAGTTATTCACTATGACCAGGTAGGATTCATACCAGGAATGCAAGGATGATTCAATATTAGGAAAACCATCCACATAATTGATACTATTAACAAGCAAACTAACAAAATTCACATGATTATCTCAATAGATGCAGGAAAAGCCTTTGACAAAATAAAACAATCATTCCTATTGAGAACATTAGAAAGCATAGGAATAGATGGGCCTTTCCTAAAAATAATAACCAGTACACATCTAAAACCATCAGCAAACATCATCTGCAATGGGGTAAACTAGAAGCCGTCCCAATAGGTTCAGGAGTGAAACAAGGATGCCCATTATCTCCTCTATTATCTAACATTGTACTAGAAACACTAGCAGTAGCAATTAGAGAAGACAAAGAAATTGAAGGTATTAAAACAGGCAATGAGGAGAATAAGCTATCTTAGCAGATGATATGATGGTCTACTTAAGGAATCCTAGAGAGTCAACTAAAAAGCTAGTGGAAATAATCAACAACTTTTGCAAAGTTACAGGATACAAAATAAACCCACATAAGTCATCAGCATTTCTATGTATTTCCAATGCATCTCAGCAGCAAGAATTGCAAAGTGAAATCCCATTTAAACTGACCTAGACAATATGAAATATTTAGGAATCTATCTGCTGAGACAAACTATGAACACAACTACAAAACACTCTTCACACAATTAAAACTAGATCTAAACAATTGGGAAAACATTGATTGCTCATGGGTAAGACAAGCTAGCATTAGTGCCATACTCATTGAACTACCAAAAAACTTTTTTCTTAAATTAGAAAAAAAAACCATAACAAAGTTCATTTGGAAGAACAAAAGAGCAAGGATATCCAGGGAAATCATGGGAAAAAATGTGAAGGAAAGAGGCCTTGCAGTCCCAAATCTCAAAATACTATAAAGCAGTGGTCGTCAAAACAATATAGTACTGACTAAGAGAAAGAAAGGAGATTCAGTGGAATAGACTAGTGGTAAGTGACCTCAGTAAGACAGTCTATGATAAGCCCAAAGATCCCCTCTTTTCGGACCAAAATCCACTATTTGATTAAAAACTGCTGGGAAAATTGGAAGACAATATGGGAGAGGTTAGGTTTGGATCAACATCTCACCAATCACCTACACCAAGATAAACTCAGAATGGGTGAATGACTTGAATATAAAGAAGGAAATTATAAGTAAATTAGGTGAACACAGAATAGTATACAATTTAGGTCTTTGGGAAATGAAAGATTTTAAACCAAGCAAGAGCTAGAAAAAATCACAAAATTTAAAATAAATAATTTTGATTGCATCAAATTAAAAAGATTTTGTATAAACAAAACTAATGTAACCAAAATTAGAAGGGAAATAACAAATTGGGAAACAATCTTCATAACAAAAACCTCTGACAGAGGTCTAATTATTCAAATTTATAAAGACCTAAATCAATTGTACAAAAAAAGCAAGCCATTCTCCAATTTATAAATGGGCAAGGGACATGAATAGTCAATTTTCAGTCAAAGAAATGAAAACTATTAATAAGTACATGAAAAAGTGTCCTAAATCTCTTTTAGAGAGATGCAAATCAAAACAACTCTGAAGTATCACCTCACACCTAGCAGATTGGTTAACATGACAGCAACGGAAAGTAATGAGTGCTGGAGGGGATGTGGAAAAGTAGGGACATTAATTCATTGCTGGTGGGGATGTGAACTGATCCAACCATTCTGGAGGGCAATTTGGAATTATGCCCAAAGGGCGAGAAAAGACTGTCTGCCCTTTGATCCAGCTATAGCACTGCTGGGTTTGTACCCCAAAGAGATAATAAGGAAAAAGACTTGTACAGGAATATTCATAGATGTACTCTTTGTGGTGGCCAAAAATTGGAAAATTAGGGGATACCCTTCAATTGGGGAATGGCTGAACAAATTGTGGTATATGTTGGTGATGGAATACTATTGTGCTCAAAGGAATAATAAAGTGGAGGAATTCCATGAGAACTGGAATAACCTTCAGGAATTGATGCAGAGTGAAAGGAGCAGAAGTAGGAGAACATTGTGCACAGAGACTGATACACTGTTGTACAATCAAATGTAATGGACTTCTCCATTAGTGCAATGCAGTGATCCTGAATAATTCGGAGGGTTCTGCAAGCAAAAAACACTATCCACATTCAGAGGAAACCTATGGGAGTAGAAACACCAAAGAAAAACAACTGCTTGATTACATGGGTTTAGGGGCAAAAGATTGGGAATATAGACTCTAAATGAACATCCTAGAGCAAACACCAACAACATGGAAATAGGTTTTTATCAAGGACACATGTAATAACCAGTGGAATTGCACGTCAGTTATGGGAAGTGTGGGGGAGGGAAGGGAGGGAAAGAATATGATTCTTGTAACCAAGGAATAATGTTCTAAATTGGCTAAGTGAATAACTTACAATGAAAAAAGTTAAAAAATAAAATGGAAGCTAAAGGTTTAAAAAGCAAGAAATGTTAACAAATACCTGGATGCCATTGGAGTTTTCCCTTGCCAAAAAAAAAAAAAAGATAATCAGTGGGGCTAAATTGATTACTACATAGAAAAGTGATAAGATATTTTAAGTATCTATGATACTTGAATTACATAAGGTAAAGTACTTAAGACACTTGAGGTATTCTATGAATGGGATAAAACATTACATGGGGAAATGTGATAATTAAGATATGGATGATATTGATGATATTTGAGTTATTTAAGTTGTTACTTACCTAGAGTACTTAAGAACTTTATCACTATTAGGCCAATGAATAGGAAAATGTATAGGTGGAGAGCAGTGAGTAAGTTCAATATAATAGAATGATTGAAAAAACACATTAAAGGATAAGAGGAATAAACTTTGAAAAGAGAAAAGTAGAGAAAGTTGGGAGTAAATTATCTCACATGAGGAGGCAAGCAAGAATCAATACAGTGGAGAATCCTTTTTCATCATGAGTTCTTGGATTATTCATAGACTCTTGCATTGCTCATGATAGTTAATTCATTCACAGCTGATCATTTTACATTACTGTTGTTAATGTGTATAACATTCTCCTGGTTCTACTCACTTCATTGGACATGCCTTTTTTTTGTAAACTTAAAGGTAGAGCAGTACATAGTAACATTACTCTAAGGCACTGAGAAAGGGTTTAAAAAAGGTTCAATGCCAAATGAAGAAATATATATCCACAGATTTTATTTTTATTTTATTTTATTTTATTGAAAATTTTATTCAATTAGTCAATTTAGAACATTTTCCCTTGGTTACAAGAATCATATTCGTTCCCTCCAGTATTGATTTAGAATCTTGAACCCTAGAGTTTATATTTCCCACAATTCCCTTTTAGTTTCTGTTTCCACCCATGTGCTCTCTTTTTTTGGTATCAGCATGAAGAGGGAGCAGTTTTTTGCCTTTATGTTTTTTTTTTAATCTCTCTGGTTGTTTTAAATTTGTCTGTGTTCTAATTGGATTTTAATAAATAGTATTAAAATAATACTTGAAGTATTGAATATTAATTTTGATCTTTTCATTTTGGTCACTCTATGAAGGGACTTTCGAACTCAGAGCTTTTTTTTTTTTTTTAAAGCTGGCAGTTTCTGCCCTGGCTGAACTACCAGAGCCCATCTGCTTCCAGCAGTTGTTAGCAAATGGTGTTAAAGCACTAGCTTGCCTCCACTGTTGCCCTAATTGCCCACTTGTGGCTCGCTCTCCTAGCTCTCCTTCTGCCTTCTGAACCTTCAACATCTATGTGTATTTTCCACCCCAGCCTGCTGGTAACTTTCCTACTGGCCCAGTTGCCTTAATTTGGGGGAATTAGTTGGAAAAGCCATTCCCTGGAGAGCAGCCTAATCAGCCTGATCAGGCATTCCTCCCTGCAGCTTGGCTGAACCCCAGCTAAGCAGTAGGCCCACTCCTCCCCCATTGCTTCTAACTACTACCTCAGTTGTGGCACCTTGTGCCCACTCTGGTGCTACTATTGCCTTCGGCAGCTGCCACACCCCTAAACTTTCTGCCTTTTCTCCCAACTTGCTCCTGTTCTAGCTGGGGAGTATAAGCTTCCCTTTCAACAGCCCAGCTAAGAAGGGAAGCCCCTTTTCCCTGCTGGGCACCTTGTTGCCCATTAGCCTCTACCAGGCTTTTTGCCTTGGCAGGGAGGGTCCTGGCCCTCTTTCAAAAAGCCCAACCCCCTCCTTGCTTTACCAAACCCGCCTTATTCTGCCTCTCTCAGACCCTGCAGAATAGTCATATCCTCCATTTTGGTTTCTGGGAGTCCCTAACCACCCTTTACCCTGAAATCCACCCCTAACAACACCCCTAACCCCTCCCAGTTGTGGTGTTGCTTCTTGGCCACTAGAGGTCAATATTGAGCACTGTTTTTTTTCCCTACTTTTTTCTCTATTTTTTCTTTTTTCCTCCTTTTCTTTTTTCCCCTTTCCTGCTTAACTACAGTGGTTGTTTGCTTCCACTAGAGAATAGCAACAAATAAATAATTAAATAAATTTTCACCTTTTTTAATGAATAAAAATCCAATTAAATTATAAAAAATAAAATAAAATAAATTCCCTCACCTTAGTCTACCCCACCCTTTATAATAATAATAATTAAAAATAAATCAATAAAAATATACATTTTTTATCAAGATGCTAAGCATCATAAATGCTACTATGCATGAAAGCCTTCTGCTTTTTGCCCAATTAGAGGCATGTAAGATTCCAAATTCCCTTCTTCTTCTTCTACTACTAGGAAATTTTATTTTTCTGATCTTCAATATTAACTAAAAAATGCTACTATACAAGAGATGAAAGCAGAAATACAGGCCAACAGGAAAATTCAATAAAAAAATTTCAAACACTTACTTATCCCACCCAAAACAGATACAAATTTTGTGAACCTGTTCCTGAACCACAAATAAAGGACAATCCTATTTCTCCCAAAATGGAGAGAAGACACCCCTGTCATATATATTAAGTATGTATTCTGCAATATCTCTTTCATGTTTTGCAACATCTGACTGAAATTACTTCACCTGATACTTCTTCTAATCCTTCATCCTCTCCTGTCCCTTCTCCCATCCCATGACCTGCTCCAGCCCCAAAGAAATCTCATCTTGCAACCCTACTTGTTACTACCCATGTTGCCTCAGTATTCCCACAGTCAATTTCTGAGGGACCATAGCCATTGAATGATTCTTATAAAATCCTTTTCCCCTTAAAAGAAGTGTCCAAAATAGGGCACAGTGGGGATGTGGTGACCCTAAGACACCATATACCTTTCACTCCTCAAGAATTAGAGAACTGAAATATAATGTACCACTTTTTGAATGTGAAACTCTCATGGTAACCAAGAAAATGGCTGATATTTTTAATCAATATGACTCATCCTATAAGGATGTTGAAAATTTGCTCAATGCTTTTCTAAATAAATGTGAGAAAAATAAAACCATCTCTCATGTTAATAAAGTCCAGGGGTATGGTGCAGTACATTAGCCAGGTCAGTATCCTGTGTGAGATTATAACAATACCAAGGATTAGTTGCAATTAAATCATTGTAGGGAGGCCATTATATCAACTATGAGAGAATGCTCCAAGGATACAGACGCATGGCCAAAATTTGAAAGCCTTAGACAATCAGATTATGAGACCCCTTCTCAATTCATGGATAAACTCATTGAGCTTGGGGGTAGGTACCTAGACCTTGATTTTTCTAAAGACAAAGATATTAAGCAAATAAAGAGGCATTTTGTCAACAACTCTTATATAGTAGTCCAAGATTATTTTATGATACATTTCCCACAGTGGCCTCAGCTGGACCTTGAAGAGTTGATGAATACTGCTGCTTATGTCTTCAATGGCCAAAAGGAAAAAAGGAAGAGGCTAATAATGCCATAGAAACTTTGAAAAAAGAAATCAAATCTTTAAAGGATAGACTTGATAAACATGACAAAGGGCATGATGCTCAACCAATCGCACTAGGCCCTCTCCAAGAATCTAACTATCAGCCTCCTACCTGCCACTTCTGTCAGAGGAAGGGGTACAGAATTAAGGAATGTAGGACTTTGTTCCAGAAACAATAAGAAACAATATCAAATGGAAAACTTATCAAAGAAACAATTAAAGAAATAAATATTATGATGGTAATTTCAGGAATCATAATGTTAGGACTGATAATAATAATTCCAGAAAAATAAATCAGGCACCTGACAACTCATACCAAAAGACCCCACAGCAGTATATCTTGAGTGGAGCTAATCCACGAACCACCCAGGATGCTACTGCCCTTATGGGAGGAGCCCAAAGAACTACCTAAAGATTATAAATGTATATGGGGGTGGGGGGGTTGGGGCACAGGAATCAGAGGATACAACCTTTGATTTTTTAGACTCTGGTGTCTTACTGCCCATTGTTCCTCTCCACTCCCCCCTCCCCCCATACTGATGAGTCCTATGAAATGTTATAGTTTGGTAACATCTATTATGATTGTCTTTTGGACACTGGAGCCTCCTGGTCTTTATTGAAGAGTACACCTGGTTTGGATTACAGTTCCTTTGGCTCAATTAATGTCATGGGGGATATCAGGGACACCCCTAAAGGTTCCTAAAATTTCCCTAGAATAGTGTCCATATGACCACTTAAATTGGCTGTCCCTGTGCAAATTCAAACAAAATCTAGCCTTCCATTCCTCAATACCCTCTTTAAAAAGGAGACAATTGGTGCCATTACATCTGTAATAAATTCATTGATTGACCAAGGCATCATAATTCCTTGCAAATATGAGACATCCTGTAATTTCTAACATAAATACTCTTATTTGTAAAGTAAATACTTTACAGTAGTAGACTTGTGCTAAGCATTCTTTTCTATACCCCTACATGAGAACTCCATGCATATCTTTGCTTTCAGCTGGGATGACTCACAGTAAACGTTGGCCTATATTTCTCCAAGGGTTTGTGGACAGTCCCACCCTGTTCACACAATTCTTAACAGCTTATACAGATGCCATAAAATTTAAATACAGCAGTTTAATTCAGTATATGGATGATTTGCTCTTGGCTTCACCAAACGCTAAAGCATGCCAACAGGATAGCAAGCACCTCTAGAGGCCACAAGGTCTCCATAGACAAAGTTCAGTGGTTTCTCTCCAAGGAACAATATTTAGACTTCATTCTAACTGTGGGGTCCCATTTGATTTCTCCCAAGTGTATTGTAAATACCTGAAAGTTAAGTGTTCCTGCCACTAAAAAGCAATTGAGGGCAATTCTTGGAACAACAGGATTTTGTCGGCAGTGGATTCCTTGCTATGGGGAAATCACTAAAGCCCTTGTAGCACTCACGAAAAACTTGTTCTCTAAACCACTTAAACAGGAAGCAGAACACCTAATAGCTCTTTCAAATTTAAATCAAGCTATCCTGTCTTCCCCTGCTTTAAGCATCCCAAATTATGATTAACCATTTACCTTATATGTCCATGAACAGAAAGGGGTAGTTTCATATGATCTAACTCAAATTTTGGGACCTGCTCAATGCCCAGTAGCCTATTATTAAGCTCAGCTTTACCCAGTAGCTGCCGGAGCAGTACCATACCTTAGAGGAGTAGCTGCCACAGCATTACTGGTAACCAAATCTGCTGATCTGGTATTGGGATGCCCTCTGACCATAATGTGTCCACATGAGGTCAAGGCATTGTTATTAAGGCACAGGAAACAGGCATTTACTGACCAAAGGATTATTAGGTATGAGATAACCTTATTAAATAATGAACATATCACACTAAAATGCTGTGAAGTTCTTAATCCTGCAACCTTGCTCCCTGATTTACCAATTTCGAGAGAACCTTTACATGATTATACATCTTTAGTGTCCACTGTTGATAAACCTCATAATGATTTACTGGACACCCTTTTGGATAATTTGGATTTAATATTATTTACAGATGCTTCTTCATTTTTGAGGGATGGTGTGCACTATAAAGGAGCGAAGATAGTTACCGGATTTGATTGTGGTCAGCTTTCTTACCCTCAAATGTAAGTGCACAGAGTGCTGAACTCACAGATTTGAAACATGTCTGTATCATTTCAAAGGATAAAAAAGTCACAATTTACATAGACTCCTGCTATGCCTTTGGCATATGTCATGCCATTGGCATGATATAGCTTCAGAGGGGATCCTTAAACATCAGCTGGAAAATGTATTGCCAATCCAAACCTTATTACTGAACTTCTTTCTGCCCTTCAGCTACCTGAAGTTAAAGCTGTCAATCACTGCTCTGCACATAAAGGTGGCACTGATCCTGTCTCCAGGGAAAATTGCCAAGCAGATATGGCATCCAAATTAGCAGCCTTAGAAGGACCTGAATTAATTATGCCACTAACAATTACTGATGATTTGGATCTATCCCTTTCTTATAATGAAAAGGAAGTGGACAAGTGGAAGCAGAAATTTAAAGCAAAACAGACAAATGGAATATGGGTATCATCAGATGGCAAGCTCCTGCTCCCTTGATCTTTCTATAACCAGATTTGTGACTCCATCCATAAACATGGTCATTTTGGCACCCAAGGCATTATAGATTATGTTAAAAGGGTATGGATAGCACCTGGAATAACTACAATTGCCTCCAAAGTATGTATAGCTTATCCTGCTGGCCAGGCCTTTAATCAACATGCCTTTTGAGGAAAAGACTTTGGTGGATGTCCTCTTGCTTACACACCATTTGAACACTGTGGAAAGGAAACTAAAGCAGGTTCTGGACTTTCTGTGACTGTGTTGGAACAAGCAACATTGGGAATATTAGAGAGAGAAAAAATTGACAAGACTGACAGTTGGTGGTAGAAGGGGCAACTCAGAGTGGCAGTTGGTCTTGTGACTAGCACTTCCTTCCTGGCCTGGGAAGTAGGAAGAGTTTTTCTTCTTTGTCTCTGGATAGAGATGCCTCTATTTTCTTCAGCCCAAAGAGACAGGCCCAACCAGCTCTTAGGGTCAGAACTTTCTTGTTGCTTGCTGTCAACTGCTAAGATTTTGAAATTAAGAAAACTAGCCTGTTTCTTTGGGCTGACGAAAATAGAGGCATCTCTAGGGAACTTTTGTTCAGTGACCTGTTGTAATTCTGTGTCAGGTGTTGTTAACCCAGGTTTTGTGTCTTGGTCTGATCTTATTTCAGTGATTTCTGTATTTACCAATTCCTTTTCTATCTGTTGACCAGTAATATTCTCTAATTCTGAGTTCTGTGGTGACAACTTTGATTCTTGTGGATTTACTGCTTCCTGCAGATCTACTATTATCTTACTAAAGTAAGATAATACAGTATCTTACTGTACAGTAGTACAGGTTCTACCATATCTTTTGGATCAAGTGCATTTGTATCTACTCCCTCTTGTGAATCTTTTGACATAGAAACTATTCCCTCTATGGTGGTATCTTCTGGGAATGACTTCAATACAGATCCACTTGCCCCTATATCAGTGAGAGATTTTTGCTTTTGTTCTCCCACTTCTATCCCAAGATATGGTTCTGGAGTTTCTTGTATATTAGCTATTATGCTGTTTACATGCACAGATTTCCTATTATATTTTTTACTTTCTTGGCCCAGGCTTTTTAATACACTTATATAAGTAGTAGATGTTTCAGGTTTTGTAGATGTTATAGTGCCATCTATGATCCCCTCTTCAGTTATTCCAACCCCATTCAATCCACTATTATTAACTAGCTCTGTATTACTTTGGACCACTGCTGTCTGTGAGCTAACAGCTTGCTCAGAGGAAAGTTTGTGTTTGTATTAATTTCAGTTTGAGAACTGCTTGGATGAGATTTCACTATCAAAGACTCTTCTGTTCCCACTCCCTTACATTGTTTTGCAGTTTCTGGTTCAGAGAATAGACAGTCATTGCAATTTTGGTATTGATATGTACTAAACACATCCCTAGGACTGGTATTTTTGAGTGTTATAGGATTTTGTGGATAAAAGTCTTTGGCTTTTGGATTTAAGTTAGTTCTCCCCTCATTTTCCTTTCTTTCCCAACTTAGATGTGTAATTTTTTCAGCTCCAAAGTCTCTTGCAACAATGTCTCATTTAGCTACCTTGTCAGAATGATCTGCATACTTAAATTGCTGTTTGAAAGATTTGTGAGCCCCTTTTCCACTGTGTATATCCATTCTGCAAGCTAAAATAATTTCCAAAAAGGATTTAATCTATGCCTTGCTTTTCTCCATGCAGTTTTGTGTGCCCTTGTATTATGAACCATAAATGTCATGTTCCATGTCTGCTATTACATGTGCAATTTCACTCTCCATCTCAATAATAACCTTTTGTTTTGTACTTAAGTTGCTTCCCTTGGCATCTTGTCCAACTATATGTTTCTCCACCACTAAAATTTTAAAGTTTTCATTTTCCCTTTTACCATTTCCCTTTGTGTACTTTATGCTTATGCCCTCATGTTTCCTCTCTGGGGCACCCTCCAAATTAATCTCTTTTTTACTAGATAATGCTAGATCCTGGCATCATGTGGTATAATGCTCATTTCTTGCTATAACTTCATAATAATGGGGTTTTGCTCCAGAGGCTTTTGATGCTTCCATGGATTTCAGGTCTGGGGTCTCCTGTTCTCTAAGTCTGCAGTGAGAGCAACACTGCTTGCTATTAGAGTCCTGTCTCCCATAATGTTTGTTATTATATACTTTTCCCTGATAATATGCATTTTGACCTTTCTCATCTCTCTTATTTTGGCATGTTTCTTAGGGCAGTTTCTTACTATGTGTCCTTGATGAGAACACAAAAAGCAAGTCCTGTTATCTCTTTGAACCCTCTGTTGACTTTGGGTTATCTTTCTATACTGTGTGATTTGTCTGTTAAATGTCTTAATTGTAGCCAGATTCTTAACCTCCTCTAATTCTTTTTGCCTTAATATTTCAGAGGTCTCTTGGAGCTTTTTCTTTAGATCATTCTTTTCTCTTTCTTGATCTACCTTGTTATCATGAAGATAGGTGGCTATATCTCTAAGTTCATTAAGTGAGATGGTGTCAAACTTCGGGCAATAGTTCCTGAAGAAATCCCTCAAGTGCTTATCACAACCTTTGAGAAATTGTCTGCTTCTTTTGAATCCGAGTAAAATCTAACAGTCCCTCAGTTTTTTCAATAAGGCGATCAATAAATGAGCTTTGATGTTCATTTTTTTCTTGGGATAATCTGTCAAATTTTCCTCATGCTTTGGGTCTTTCTGACAATTGCTTCATTCCCTGCAATAGATCCTCATGGCATTTTCTTAGATAAGCCATTGATCTTGGACTAGAAAAATCCAGATCCTCAAAAACTTCTGGCCAGCTCATGAGTGAGGAATATGTTCTAGTTTGCTCAATAAAATTCTTATGTTCCTGGGGTGTAAAAAGTTCAGATAAAAGAATTTCTACATCCTCAAAACCTGGTTCCTATAGGCAAAATGCTCTTTTCAGTTCTTTAATTGTGAGATGAGGCTCTAATAAAAATTTAGGCACATGTTTACGTAAAGATTCTAAGTCATGGGTGGTGAATAACTTACTTTGCATGTAAAATGCCAGAGTTATCAGTGACCTTAGCTATATCACTCAAAGGCATAATCTTTTGAGCCTTTGATGCATTTACAACATTGTTAGCAGATGCTTTAATTGGTGCCTGGATGTTATTGATTTCTACTCCTGGTCCTGCCTTTTCTTCTTTCACTATTTCCTTCTACACCAGTGTTTTGTTTTTAATCAGTCCCCCTAATTCCCACCCTTATTTTCCTTCCCTTTCTACCCCCTCCCTTTTTATTTCCCTATTATTTTCTTTATGGTTTTTTAAACTACCCCCCACCCTCTCCCTCCCTTGTATTGTTTCCCTGTCCACCAGTACATCTGTTACCCTTCTACTTCTCTTTAGGTTGAAAATCAATTCTCTGCCCCAATGGATCTGATTGTTCTTCCCTCTTTGAGTCAATTTCAATGCAGGTAAGGATTAAATATTTCCTCTCTTCAACCTCTTTACCCTTCCAGTGGATTGGTGTTCTCTCCCACTTCCACCATGTGCTTCTTTATGACATATAAATTTACCCTATTTTATTCTTTTTTCCGCATTTCTCTTAGTATTAACCTATTTTTATCTCTCTCTCTCTCTCTCTCTCTCTCTCTCTCTCTCTCTCTCTATATATATATATATATATATATATATATATATATATATATATATATATATATATATATATAATGTCATGGCATTTCAACCTATACAGTTTGTCACTGTTCCCTTGAAGTATAATTCTTATAGCTATCCAGGTGATAATAACAATTTTTAAGAGTTACCAATATCCAATTTTCTTTTAGGGATGCAAATAATTTTAACTCATTGGGTCCCCTAAAAATGTTTTTCCCCCTTTCTTAATTACCTTTTGGTGATTCTCTTGAGTTCTATGTTTGGGCATCATATTTTCTGTTCAAGTTCAGTCTTTTCTTTATAAATCCTTGGTAGTCTTATATTTTATTAAATGACCATAATTTCTCCTGCAAGAATATAGTCAGTTTTGCTGGGTAGTTGATTCTTGATTGTAGACCTACTTCCCTTGCTTTCTGGAATATCATATTCCATGACTTTTGGCCCTTCAGTGTAGATTGCCAGATCCTGTGATATCCTAACTGTGGTTCCATGGTATCTGAATGACTTCTTCTTAGCAGCTTGTAATATTTTTTCCTTGGTCTGGTAGTTCTTGAATTTGGCTATAACATTTCTGAGTGTTATCAGTTGGGGATTAAGTACAAGAGGTGATCTATGGTTTCTTTCAATCTCCACTTTTCCCACTTGCTCTAGAATTTTGGGGCAGTTTTGGATAATTTCCTATAGAATGATGTCCAGGCCTTTTCTTTTGTTATGGTCTTCTGGTAGACTAATGATTCTTAAGTTGTCTCTCCTTGATCTGTTTTCTACATCTTCCATTTTGTGTATGAAGTGCTACATATTTTCCTCAATTTTTTCATTATTTTGATTTTGTTTTATAGTTTCCTGCTGTCTTGTGAAGTTATTTGTTTCTAGTTGTTGAATTGTAGGTTTTAAACACTGAATTTCATCCCTGGCTTTTTGGTCATTCTTCTCCTTCTGGTCTGATTTTCTTTGGAGGTCATCTTTCATCACTTTTGCCTCATCTTTCATCTTCTTTGCCTCATTTTGGAGGTGATTCATTTTGTCTTTAAAGAGACTATTTTCTGTTTTCAGATGATTTATTTTGCTTTTCAAGTTCTTTTTCCAGGTATCTTCAGCCTTTCTTAATTGTTTTTTGAATTGTATTTTGAGTTCTTCCAAAGCCTTTGTCCAATTTGATAGAGTTTCTGTGTTTTTTCTTGGTGTTCCTTGATTATCTTCTGTTCCATTTACTCTTTGTTCATTACCTGGATAGAAACTTTTAATTGTAACTTCTTTTTTCTTTTTCTGTTGTTTACTCATATTTCTCATATTTCCCCCTTCTTTCCCCCTTGTATTTGCCTATAGTCTTGTTCCTCTCATTATGTGTTGGATCTATGGGTTTGGGCTGTTCTGTCCTGAAGAGGCTTCTTCTCTGTTCTTCTGATTGATTAGTTAGTCAGATCTTCCCTGGCTGACAGCAGAAATTGAAAAGGAGCTGGGCCTCCTGCCCTGTTGTCATGATTGTTACCTGTAGTTTGTTGTAGCTTTTTCCCTTGGAGCTTAGTCAGAGAGGCTCTCAGATCAGTCTGTGGGGTAGGGGTGTTGGAGCTTCAGCTTCCCTGCCCTCTGAGGGCTTCTTATCTGCCCTATTGATGAGATTGAGCCAGGATGGAGGAGTTGATCTGCAAAGATGGATGTGCCCTGAGGCCAAAACCTCCAGAAGTGGGTGGCAAGATGGAGAGTCTTGACTGAGACTAGGCTGCCTGTTCTGGACTTCTCCTCCAACTGCCTCTATGCCGCCTGTATTCTATGCCCTGAGTCTGGCACAGGTTTGCCAGCAAGGTGCCTACCCAGAGATTCCAGCCACCACTGGAGGCTCAGGGCTGTATGTGAGGGAGGGGTTCTGGGACCTTCTTTTTACCTTCCCCTTAAACTTGTTTGTTATCGAATCCAGGCTTTTTTTGGGAGCATACCTTTTAAGTTGGGTCCAGGAGGAGGGTTCTGTCCTGTTGTTAGATTTGGTTTTCAGTCCTCTTGGAGCATTGTGTTTTTGATTGGTAGGGAAGGATTTATGGAGGTCTGAACTTTTGCTGTCTATAGGCCCCCATCTTGACTCCTATATCCACATATTTTAAAAAGACAATATTTCCAAGTTTTGAGCTGAAGGATATTTACTTCCCAATTAAATTTCAATTTTAGTTTAGGGCTTCTCTCCCTAACTATTTCACGTAGTAATTATAGTTTTGATATATTTTATTTCTTTTTGAGTTGATTTGTTTTTGGTCCAGATTTTTAAAAATTGTTTGACTTTTTGTTCTCATGAACAATTCCTTAGATTCTTTATATGTTTCTTAATGTATTGTGCTTGTCAATATTATTATTTGTTACTGCATTATGCCTATTCCTTTTAGTAATATTGTATTACTAGAAAAAAACATTTCTTGATTTTAGATGCAATTGATAACATTATTACCTATATAATATTGAATGCTCTGACATTGATCATATTTTCTGTACATTGTTGGTTAATATAGTGTGGTTATTATTTGCATTTGCATATCTGTTTCAGTAATTTTATTTTTTGTATGATCTTGTTTTTTATTTTTTCATTATTGATATTTTAAAATACAATTTAATTTAATATTTAGAAAAATTGATGCTCATCATTTAGGAAAATTAACATGGTATAATTAATAAAGAAACATGAAGAAATGTTACTCTTAGGACTAAATCTTAACTAAAAATAATGACATTTATAGATATTGCATTATTGAGGACAGATTTGTGTCACTTCTATTTTTGTTTCTTTAACATAAAGAATAGTGGTATGTAATAGGCAGTACTTAATAGGTTCTAATAAGTTCTTCTTGGATTGCTAATCATTCAAAATTTCATGATAGTCATTAATGGAAGAAATTATCTTGAAATTAGTTACCTTACCAAACTGGTTTTCCTGAACCAATCGTCTATGTCTCAGTTTCCCTTAAAGTGCTATTAGTAAAAACACATGGTTGATAAAGACAAGCTCAAAATAATTCATGATAAGGAAAAAATCATGAAATGATGAATAAGTTTAGAGTTGTGAAATCAAGTATAATGGCCTACCATATACTTTAACTTAAACCACTTAGGCCAGCAAGAAATAGTTGATGCTATCCAGTGCATATCACTCTAAGGACACTGTCATTAACTTTTGGATATAGGGGTCAAGAAAAACACGTAAATGGTAAGAAACTGTCTTTCTAGGCCTCAGATGATAATTGATGTCATTAAGAAGCATAAGATCTTTGACATATTCCTGAGGGAAAATGTGATCAACTTGTGCTATATGTTTCTATCCAATCTTCAGAAATCATGTTCATTGACTTATTTTTAACAAGATAGTGAGAACTGATATTTCTGGGGGTGGTGCCAAGATTGCAGAGTAATCCAGAGCAGCTATGTGACATCATGAGAATCCTATCCAACCATGATTAAAATATTACCACAAAATGAACACAGGAGTGAAAGAACCAACAAAGGGACAGTGTGAAACAACTTTCAAGAAAAGAATAACCCAAAAGGTAGACAGAGATCACCTGGGGCACTGAGCTAAGAGGAGAGCAGAACCAGCAAGAGGCTGCTGCAAGTCAAGAGCAAGTCAATCCCTCCCCCATCTGCTGCCCCAGGTTTGGAACTGAATCCCAAGCCAACATCTAGATCTTGAGATCTTGCTTGGGCAAATTGAGATACAAGCCAATACACGCCCCTTGAAATATCGAAACTGTGGAAAAGTTTGGAATCCCATTCCAGGGCAGTCTGGGCTGAATTGAGCTGATCCATGTGGGCCCAGAGCTAATCCAGGAATCCTAAACTGGTCTTGAGATGAGGATATAGTACACAGTTTGGGGTGGCTGATAGTACTAAGGACTAAGTACTCATCTTTTTACCTAAAGCTCTGTGTGGAGCTCCAGTCAATCAAAGTTGTACCTGATTGGATCAAGTACACAGTGAGACCAAAAACTGTGTCTAAGCCTGGAGTTAGACATTGATCAGTCCTTGACATGATCAAGTTCAGAGGGAGATCAAAAGCTTACATTTAAACCTGAGGGTAGTCTATAAGATATCTGCATCTCAAGGGTCAATTGAATCAATAGAAGGAAGGATCTCTCATAGCTCTCAGACCATCACATCATCCCCTAAGTCAACCTATAATTATAAAGGAAAAATGAGCAAAAACAACAACAGCAAAAAACCACACCTAAATCTAAAGAGTTTTTATGGTGACAAAGAACAAGGTACAGACATAGAATGGGACAGTGAAAGCAAAGGGAATGCATGCAAAATCCAAAAGAAAAATATGGATTGGACACAGATTCTGGAAGAGATCAATAAAGACTTCAAAAACAAATTAAGAGAGATAGAGGAAAAGTGGGGAAGAGAAATGAAAGTGATTCAATAATTATGACAATTTAGGTAAAATAGTAAATATTTATAAAAATATAAGTTGCCTAGATTAACAAAAGAGGAAATAAAATATTTAAATAACCTTATCTCAGAAAAAATAAATTGAGAGGCAGGGAGTCAAGATGACAGCCTAGAAGGAGCAGAAGTTCAGACCTCTGAAAACCCTTCCTTACTGATCACAAACTGAATGCTCCCAGAGAACTAAAAACCAAACTTAACAACAAGACAGAGCCAAGGAACCCTCCTGCTGGACATAATTCAAAAGGTATGCCCCCCAAAATCCAGAATCAGAGAACACTCGGATTTAAGGGGAAGACAGAAGGAAGGTCCCAGGACCCATTCCTCCTCCCATCCAGAGCGCTGAGATTCCAGCAGCAATGGGAACTTCTGGGCTGGCAAAGGTGCTGGTCTGAAGGGCAAAGGTTGAGAGCAGGACTATGCCAAGTTCAGAGTGTCCAACACAGATGGTGGGGAAGGAACTAGAGAGGGAGCATAGACCTGGCAGCCTGGCCAGATATTTGGAGATCCTCCATATTTGCTCCAGACTTCCAGGACGTTTAGGACTCAGAACACACCCAGCCCAACTAAGCTGAAGTTAATCCCATCAAGTCTCCAGAACTCAGGGAAGCCCAGGATCCACACCCATCCTCATTGACTGCTGGACTTTAATCAAATCAAAAGCCTCCAGAGGACAGGGAAGGTTAAACCCCAGCAACCCTCCCTCAGAGACTACACCAAGAGATCTTCTGTTAAAGCTATAAGAAGGGAGACTGACAGAAGTCCCCAACCCCCCCCCCCCCAAAAAAAAAAAAAGTGAAAGGAGCAAGAGCACAGACAAATACGGGTAGTAAAGAAGGGGTGGATATGAGCAAACAACAGAAAAAGAAGAAAGAAATTACAATAGACAAATTCTATTCATCAAATGGAATAGAGGGGAAGATATCAGCCAACAATAAATCAGAAATCCCAGCAAATTGGATACAGGCTGTGGAATAACTCAAAACACAACTAAGAGAGGCTAAAGACAATTGGGAAAAGAACTTAAAAATTAAGATAAGCCATCTGGAAACAGAGGAACTTGAACTAAAACAAGAAAATAGTGTCTTGACAGCCAAAATCAACCAGCTGGAAAATGAGGCAAAGGAGATAAAAGACGAGGTAAAGAGGATGAAAGAAGATCTTCAAAGAAAATCAGACCAGAAGTAAAAGGATGACCAAAATGCCAGAGATAAACCCAAACTTTAAGAACCAGAATACAACAACTGGAATTAAGTGACCTCACAAGGCAGCAGGACACTAAAAAACAAAACAAAAAGAATGAAAAAATTGAGGAAAATGTAAAGCATCTCATTCACAAAACAGACAATTTAGAAAATCATTCGAGAAGAGACAACTTAAGAATCATTGGACTACCAGAAGACCATGACAAAAGAAAAAGCCTGGACATAATACTACGGGAAATTATTCAGGAAAACTCTCCCTATATCCTAGAACAAGAGGGGAAAGTGGAGATTGAAAGAATCCACAGATCACCTCCTGTATTTAATCCCCAACTGACAACACCCAGAAATGTTATAGCCAAATTCAAAAACAATCAGACCAAAGAAAAGATATTACAAGCTGCCAAGAAGAAGCCATTCAGATACCATGGAAACACGGTGAGGATAACACAGGATCTGGTTGCATCCACACTGAAGGACTGAAAGGCATGGAATATGATATTCCTGAAAGCAAGGGAACTAGGTCTACAACAAAGAATAAAATACCCATCAAATCTAACTATATTCTTGCAGGGGAAAGTATGGTCATTCAACACAATAGAAGAATTCCAAGCATTAGTAAAGAAAAGACCATACCTGAACAGAAAATTCAATGTCCAAGCACAGAACTCAAGAGAATCATCAAAAGGTAATTAAAGAGGGGAAAAAGAAAAACAAAACAAAACAAGAATAAAAATTTTTTAAGAGACTCAATAAGTAAAAAAATGATATGTATCCCTATAAGAAAAGAGGTCATTGGTAGCTCTTAAAAACTGTTGCTATCACCTGGGCAGCTAGAAGAATTACACTTAGAGGGAACAGTGACAAACTGTATATGATGAAAGGACAAGACATAAATAGGTACATGGATATATGCATGCATAAATAAATATACATGTGTGTGTGTATATATATATATATATATATATATATATATATATATATATATATATATACATACAACCAGAGCTAAAAAAAGAGGTTAATTCTAAAAGAAATGGGAAAACAAGCAAATGGGGGTAAATTTATATGTCACAAAGAAGCTCATGGCAGGAGAGGTGAGAACATTGATACACTGGAAGGGTAAAGAGGTTGGAGATAGGAAATGCTCAACTCTTATGTACTTTGAAACTGACCTAAAGAGGGAAGAACAATCCAATCCATTAGGGGAAGAGAATAGATTTGCACCCTATAGGGGAGTAGAAGGGTAAAAAAAGGACTGGTGGGGAGGGAAGCAGTACAAGGGAGGGAGAGAGTGGGGGGATTTTAAAAAGACTACAGGGGAAAATAAGGGAGGGAATTTTCTTGAAGGGAGTGGGGTAGAAAGGGAAGTAAAATAAAGGTGGGAACTAGGGGGACTGACTATAAACAAACATTGGTGTAGAAGGAAATAGTGAAAGAAGAAAAGGCGGGACCAGGAGTATAAATCAAAATGCTGAGAAATACACAGCTAGTAATTATAACTCTGAATGTGAATGGAATGAACTCACCCATAAAATGCAAGAAAATGCAGAGTGGATTAGAATCCAAAACCCTACCATATGCTGTCTTCAAGATACACACATGAGGATGTTAGATACACATAGGCAGGAGTAGCAATCATGATATCTGACAAAGCCAAAGTAAAAATAAATCTAGTTAAAAGAGATAAGGAAGGTAATTACATCCTGATAAAAGGCAGTATAGACGACGAGGAAATATCTGTACTCAACACGTATGCACCAAATGGCATAGCATACAATTTTCTAAAGGAGAAACTAGAGGAGCTCAAGGATGAAATAGATAGAAAAACTATACTAGTGGGAGATCTGAACCTTCCTCTATCCGAACTAGATAAATAACCAAAAATAAATAAGAAAGAGGTGAGAGAAGTGAATGAAATCTTAGAAAAACTAGAGTTAGTAGACATATGGAGAAAAGTAAATAGGGACAAAAAGGAATACACCTTCTTTTCTGCAGCACATGGTACATTCACAAAAATTTATCATGTATTAGGGCACAAAATCATTGCAAACAAGTGCAAAAGGGAAGAAATAATAAATGCAACCTTCTCAGACCACAATGCAATAAAAATAATAATTAGTAAGGGTACATGGAGAGATAAATCAAAAATTAATTGGAACTTAAACAATATGACTCTCAAAAATCGGCTAGTTAAAGAACAAATTGTAGAAACAATTAATAACATCATTGAAGAAAATGACAATGGTGAGACATCCTTTCAAAACCTATGGCATGCAGTCAAAGCAGTACTCGGGGAAATTTATATTCTTGAGTTCATATATAAATAAATTAAGAAGGGCAGAGTTCAATGAATTGGGCATGCAAACTAAAAAAAAAACAGAAAGTGAAGAAATTAAAAATCCTCAGATGAAGACTAAATTGGAGATCCTAAAAATCAAAGGAGAAGTTAGTAAAATTGAAAGTCAAAGAACTATTGATTTAATAAATAAGACTAGAAGCTGGTACTTTGAAAATATAAATAAAATAGACAAAGTACTTCTCAGTCTAATGAAAAAAGGAAAGAAAAAACCAAATTGATAGTATCCAAGATGAAAAGGGAGACCTCACCTCTAATGAAGAGGAATTCAAGGCAATCATTAAAAACTACTATGCCCAATTATATGGCAACAAATATGGAAATCTAAGTGATATGGATGAATACTTACAAAAATATAAATTGCCTAGACTAAAAGAAGAAGAAATAAATTACCTAAACAACTCCATATCAGAAAAAGAAATTGAACAAGCCATCAAAGAACTCCCTAAGAAAAAATCCCCAGGTCCAGATGGATTCACAAATGAATTCTATCAAACATTCAAAGAACAACTAATCCCAATATTATACAAACTATTTGAGAGAATAAGCCAAGAAGGGGTTCTACCAAATTCTTATTATGAAACAAACATGGTACTGATCCCAATGCCAGGCAATTTAAAAATATAGAAAAAAACTATAGGCCAATCTCCCTAATGAATATAGATGCAAAAATCTTAAATAGGATACTAGCAACAAGACTCCAGCAAGTCATCACAAGGGTTATCCACTATGATCATGTAGGATTCATACCAGGAATACAAGGACGGTTCAATATTAGGAAAACCATCCATATAATTGACCATATTAACAAGCAAACCAACAAAAATCACATGATTATCTCAATAGATTCAGAAAAAGCCTTTGACAAAATACAACACAGATTCCTAATGAAAACACTAGAAAGTATAGGAATAGATGGGTCTTTCCTAAAAATAATAAACAGTATATATCTAAAATCATAAGCAAACATCATCTGCAATGGGGATAAACTCGAAGCCTTCCCAATAAGATCAGGAGTCAACCAAGGATGCCCATTATCACCTTTATTATTTAATATTGTACTAGAAACACTAGCAGTAGCAATTAGAGAAGAAAAACAAATTGAAGGTATTAAAATTGGCAATGAGGAGACCAAATTGTCACTCTTTGCGAATGATATGATGATTTACTTAAAGAATCCTAGGGAATCAACCAAAAAGCTAGTCGAAATAATCAACAACTTTAGCAAAGTTGCAGGATACAAAATAAACCCGCAGAAGTCATCAGCATTTCTCTATATCTCCAACCCAGTTCAGCAGCAAGAATTAGAAAGAGAAATTCCATTTAAAGTCACCCAAGACAATATAAAATACTTAGGAATCTATCTGTCAAGACAAAAACTGGAGCTATATGAACACAACTGCAAAACACTCTACACAAAATTAAAACTAGATCTAAACAACTGGAAAACCATTGATTGCTCATGGGTGGGATGAGCTAATATAATAAAAATGACAATCCTATCCAAACTCATTTATCTATTTAGTGAACTTCCAAAAAACTTTTTTACTGAATTAGAAAAAACTTTAACAAAGTTCATTTGGAAGAACAAAGGATCAAGGATATCCAGGGAAATAATGAAAAAAAAATACAAAGGAAGGTGGCCTTGCAGTCCCAGATCTCAAACTATATTAAAAAGCAGTGGTCATCAAAACAATTTGGTACTGGCTAAGAGAGAGAAAGAAGGATCAGTGGAATAGACTTAGTGTAAATGACCTCAGCAAGACAGTCTATGACAAACCCAAAGATCCCAGCTTTTGGGACAAAAATCCACTATTTGATAAAAACTGCTGGGAAAATTGGAAGCCAGTGTGGGAGAGATTAGGTTTGGAGCAACACCTCACACCCTACACCAAGATAAACTCAGAATGCGTGAATGAGTTGAATATAAAGAAGGAAACTATAAGTAAATTAGGTGAACACAGAATAGTATATGGGTACTGGAACCACCTTCAGGAAGTGATGCAGAGTGAAAGGAGAAGAACCAGAACATTGTACACAGAGACTGAGACACTGTGGTTCAATCGAACGTAATGGAATTCTCCATTAATGGCAATACAATGTCCCTGAACAATCTGCAGGGATCTATGAGAAAAAACACTATCCTCCAAGCAGAGGACAAACTGTGGGAGTAAAAACACCGAGGAAAGGCAACTGCTTGACTACAGAGGTTGAGGGGACATGATCGAGGAGAGACTCTAAATGAAAACCCTAATGCAAATACCAACAACAAGGAAATGGGTTCGGAGCAAGGACACATATGATACCCAATAGAATCATGTGTCGGCTAGGGGAGGGGTTGTTTGGGGGGGGTTAAAAGAAAATGATCTCTGTTTCCAATGAGTAATGTATGAAAATGACCAAATAAAATAATGTTTTAAAAACTTAAAAAAAAAAAAAGAAAGAAAGAAAAAAAATGAATTGAATAAGCCATCAAGGAACTTCCTAAGAAAAAATCCCCAGGGCCAGATGGATTCACAAGTGAATTCTAGCAAACATTTAAAGAACAACTAATTACAATAATATTCAAATTATTTGACAAAATAAGCAAAGGAGTCTTACGGAATTCTTTTTATGACACAAACATGGTACTGATTCCAAAGCCAGGCAGAACAAAAACAGAGAAAGAAAATTACAGACCAATCTCCTTAATGAACATAGATGCAAAAATCTTAAATAAAATACTAGCAGAAAGACAAGTTATCACAAAGATTATACTCTATTACCAGATGGGACTTATACCATGAATGTAGAGATGGTTTAATATTTAACATTAGGAAAACCATACACACAATTGACCATATAATTGACCAATCAAACCAACAGAAATTACACAATTATCTCAATAGATACAGAGAAAACCTTTGAGAAAATACAACACCCATTTCTACTGAAAACAATAGAACATGTAGAAATAGAAGGACCATTGCTCAAAATAATAAATAGTATATATTTAAAACCATCAGCAAGTATCATCTGCAATAGAGACAAATCAGAAGCCTTCCCAATAAGTTCAGGAGTGAAGCAAGTATGCCAAGTATTACCTCTATTATTTAATATTGTACTAGAATGACTAGTGGTAGCAATTAGAGAAGAAAAATAATTAGGGATTAAATTAGGCAATGAGAAAATAAAACTATCATTTGAAGTTGCCATTGTGTATAGGAACCAACTAACTCTATCTTAAACTCAAAGGGACTTTGATATTTACAGAAGGCCAAAAAATATTCAAGAAAATTTCTTTCCTTAACTAATGTTTCCACTGTGGGGAACCTTAGGATACATATGAAAGTGGTGGCGTGTTAGATTTGGCCCACTGGCTTAAAATTTGCCAACCTGCCCTTCTGCCTTTAACCAACTGAGGATTATGTAAAGAAAGGTAAGCAGAGAGAACTAGTTCACTAGTAATTGAAATATCTTACATTTCTGGGAGTACAGACATATTACCAGGTATCAATAACAATGTTTGCTTAGGAAATGACAAACAAGATAATTCAAAAAATCGTTGAAAGACATAAAATGATGCAAAGTGAGCAGAACAAGAACATCATAAACAGTTAAAACATTAATATATGATGATCAAATGTAAACGACTTAACTATTATCAACTAGGTAAGGCTCTAGGATAGTTCAAAAGTACTCACGATGCAAAACGATATCCACTGTCTTGAAAAAGTCCAAATATGGATTGAAACATACCATTCTTCACTTTATTTCCTTCATGGATTCTTCTCTAATGTAAGAAAAATGTCTTTTTTTCACATGACAATCATAAATAATCATTATATGATAATATATGCCCAACCCATCTCATATTGTCTCCTTTGTCAATGGGAAATGTTGGAAGGAGGGGGAAAAAGAATGAGATATAGAATTTGTTCTTCAATAAGCATATCTTTTATAATTTTTACATATTTATAATAAATCATATGTATTGTTACATGTTATATATATAAAACAAAAGTTAATGGTAACTCAAAATGTGTTCATATGATTCTTACGGTCCTATGAGATGTGCCATTATTGTCATTTTAAAGACGAGGACTGGCTCAGGGTCACCTAGATAGTAAATATCACAGGCAGGATTGAAATCTAGATCTTACTGACTTCAAGTCTAAAACTCCATCTATTATGCCACCTACCTACCCATTACCTATGGATTTTGCTCCCTTCTATCATGCTATGCTTATTTACTTAACCACTAGACATATGCATATACAATTGCTTTAGGTATTAGTCATAGAAGAAGCTTGACAAATGACAGTTTATCATGCTATGCTTACTTCTTATAATATGACATTCATGGTACTATCATTACATATGAGATTTTGATACATATCTTACATCTATTAAATGTTGATGCTTATTATGATTTTTATACTATATATTGGTACCTCAAATTTACCTCAAGAAAATTTATAGGAACAATAAAAAGTTTTGGTTGAGGGGAGGAGTGTAGGTAGTCTTTCCCTATATCATTTCATTTCTGTGAACACCCAAGAATTCCAAAATTTCCACAGATGGAGAGAAATAAAATAGAATGTATGAAACAAAGGAAAATGAGAGTGCCTTGATGCTTAGGAGAGAAAGGGAATTGGAAAGCTGTATTGTCCTGAGGGAGCAAAGAGAGTTATAATCTATATAAAGTTAGCAATTTATTAAATGCCTACTAAGTTCCAGGCACTGTGCTATATGTTAGAGATATGAAGAAAGGCATACATAGTCCCTGTTATTAAGTAGATCAGAGTTTAATGGGTGAGACATTGTGCAAACAACTATGTACTAGTATGCTATACACCTATTAAACTGGAGATAGTCTTAGAGGGAAGATTAAGAAGGGCTGAGAAAGGCTTCTTAGAGAAGGTGAGACTTTAGCTGAGATTGGAAGGAATCCAGGCAGTAGAAATGAGATGGATGTATGCATGCATGCATACAGCCAGTGAAAACATTCAGGAGAGGGAGTATTATGTTTGATGAACAGAAAAGAGACCAGTAATGCTAGATCAAGTGACAAGTGGAAGGAAGTTCTGAAAAGACTGAAAAGGTGAAAGAGAACAAATTATGAAGGACTAACAGTCACAAAGAATTTTGTCTTCCTTCCAAGGTAACAGGGAAACACTATGTCTTATTGAATAAGTGGAGGGTGATAAGATCAAGAAGATCAGTTTCACAGCTGAGTAGACAATGGTCTGGCATAAGGAGAAACTTGAGGCAGAGAGATAAATAAAAGGCAATTGTAATGGTCCATGGATAAGATAATGAAGGTATACCCTGGGGTAGTTACAACATCAGAGAAGTAAACGATAGAGATATATACATGCATATAGTCATGTTAAATATGGGATATATGTACTACATGTAGGTTATACATGCACATATGCATGCTTATATGTATGTGTATGTGTATATGTTTGTGTGTGTGTGTGTGTGTGTGTATGTGTGTGTATGTGAGACATCTAGGATGCAAGCCTGGTTAATCAGGAATTAATCAGGTGATATCTTTGACCATAAAATAAGGGAGTTAGGAAATGGGAAAAATTTGGGGAGAAATATGAGTTTAGTTTTTGACATGTTGAGTTCAACATATCTACAGAATATCCAGTTTGATATATCTAATGTCCAATATTAGACATGAGACTGAAGGTTGAGAGAGGGGTTAAAGGTGGACAGGAAGCTCTGAAAATCAGCTGCATAGAGATGAGGAAATCAAGGAACCTGATTAGACTTTTAAAAGAAATAAACCAAAGGGAGAAAAATTGAGAATTACCATAGAACCCTTGAGGGTCTGCTGGGTTAGTTCATATAATGTGGATAAAGATGTAGCAAAAGAAATAGAAAGAGCATTTGGGAAAAAAAATAGGAAAGATCAGTATCAAGCAGGGATAGATGGATCAAATGAGTTTTTTTTTTTTTAAATGGGGGATACATGAGTCTGATTGTAGGAAGTAGAGAGGCAGCCAGTAGGTAAGGAATGTTTGAGGGTTAGTGTGACAATAAGAATGACACAGTAAACATTATGCTAGAGAAGGTGGAATGATATCAGTATAAAGGGGTTTGCTTTGTCAAGAAGAAAGACCTTTAGGTCAAATAAGTAAAGAAAAATTATTGCAGAAGTCACCTGAACTATGCTAGCTGAGGAACAGGGGAGAAGAGAGAACTCTCTCCCAAGAGCTCTAATATTTTTCAAATATGAGACAAAGGTCTTAGATGAATTGTTAGGAAGGACATCTGTGAGAAGTTTGAAGAGGGGTAAAAAATGACAATTGAAAATCATGAAATGAAAATTTCTCAAGGAACAAGACCCTCTCTAGCCCCCAAATCAATGCCGTTCCTATATAAAGTATTTTCTTTCTATTAAGTATATATCTAGACTCTACTTTGGTGTTACCATATGTTTTGTGTCCCCCATTTGAATATAAACTTATTGAAGGAAGAGATTGTGCTGTCTTTCTGTTCCTAGTCTTTGACCTAGTGTCTGGCATGAATAGAAATAACTACCATTTAGCTACAAATTTAAAATATGGTAAAATAGCTAGATGGTGCAATGGATAAAGTGTCAAATTTGAAGTCAGAAAGGCCAAAGTTCAAATCTATCTCTAGATTCTATGTGATACTGGAAAATATATTGTAACTCAGCTTCTTCATTCAAAAAATTAGAATCATAATGCCCCCCCCCATTATTATGAGACAATGTTTACAAAGCAAACCCTAAAGCACTCTATAATGTGTGATTGTTATTGTATATTTTCTCATCTGATCTTCATAAGATTCCTATTAAATGGATAGTATTGCTACCCCTATGTTATAGATGAAGAAACTGATATTACAAAGTTGTCACACCCAGAGTCACATGGCTAAATAAATATCAGGAGCAGAATTTGAACCCAAGACTTCACAACTGCAATTATAACACTACTAATACGCCAAATGATAAGTGCTTCTTGACTTGAAGATTGCTAGCTATTATGAATTCCTTTATATTAGAGATCCGAGCAATTACTTTCTTCCATTGTTATTGACTTTGCCTTTCCCTGTGGAAGTCTGTGACTCTGAAATGGGTCCTAGATGTGTGTAGCTCTCTAGAACCTGCAAGGGTAGGTACTTTTAGAAATGACTTTCCTACTGGTATACCTAAAGATATGAGAGGGCAAGTGGGACAACTGGATCTTTCTGGCTCCACATGGTGGCTCCTATTTACTTTTATTTTTTTTGCTATGTTCAATAAACTATGTGACCACAATATATATTTCTGAGACTTGCTTAGGGTGGATAAGATGTTGCTGCTGAAGTGAAGAGAGCTCAGATAGACAAGTGATTGTTGTATGAGCATATACAAATCCTTATTTTAATAGTTTGAACAATATTCCTTGTCATCTCACTTAATTCCAGACCCAGCTGGACTCATCTCTTTAAGCTGTGGGTTAGGTAATGGAGGAAGTCATATAGATGACTTCTGGTAATTGGTAGAGATACTGTAGAATTTAATATATGCCAAATACAGAGGAATAAAGGCAATACAGTGGTTAGAGCATTATGACAATTGTGAGGAAATCCTATGGAAAAAGAATATCTACTGAACATAAAAGAAAGAGTCTGAATGCAGAATGAAACATACCATTCTTCACCTTATTTCCTCCATGAATTTTTCTCTACTATAAGCAATATAGGTCTTATTTTCACATGGTCAATAAGGGAAATATATAATATATGATAATAAAAATATAACCTATATCATATTACATGCCTTCTTGGGGAGTGAGGGAAAGTCCATGGATTGCAAAATGTCCGAAAATGAACATTAAAAACTGTTTTGACATATAAAAAAGAATTCAATGTGAGCTTTTATAACTCAGGAATATGACAAATCAGATTTGATTTGTTGATTATCTAACGTTTAGAAAGTCATGGAAAAAGTGTTAATAAAGCAGATTAGAAGAAAGTCTTTTGTGCATACCTTTTTTTAAAAGAGCCAGTTATTCTTAAACACCTACCATTCCTCCTGCACATGCTTCTAAATAAACTCTCATGTAAAGAGTATGTAAACTATTCTTAGTTCTCTTAGGTATATAGGAAAAAAGCATTATTTTTAAGAAGTGCTCATTAATGGAGTTGGAGTGACTTTTTCATGCAATCAGGATATAATATTTTGAAGATTCTGTTTCTTGGGTTGTCTAACCATGTGGTTTAATGGAAGATTATTATGTATTATGCTGGGAGCTAATTGACATTGATCATGTTTCACATCTGTCTAGTGACTTTGAACAAGTAACTACTTTTTGGGCTCCCATTTTATCCTAGGTAAAATATTTCTTCTCATATGAAATGTGAATTGAAGACCTTAGTTTCCATGAGAATGTAAAACAGGGGTTCTTAACATTTTGTGTGTGTGTGTCATGAACATCATTAGTAGTCTGAGAAAGCCTAATGGGCCCCTTGTTAAATTATTATTTTAAATGCATAAAAGAAATACACTGAATTACAAAGGAAAAACCAGTTACACTGAAATACAGTTATACACATGCATGTATGTTCATATGTGTGAGGAACAAATTTATGGTTAAGAATCCTTGCATAGAGTATGATGGAAGTTGTAGTATACAATGTTTGTTTTCTTGACACAGTTAAATAGCTGCTATCTTTATTCAAGATATAAGAAGGTTCTAGAGGAAAAGCTAGAGGCTTTTTGGATTTCTCCTCATTTTCCAAGTTATTAAAAAGAACAAAGTGCTCCTTTTAAAAATGATATGACCAGAAAAATTGTGGATTGATTCTTTTATCTTAGCATCTTCTATCCTTCAACTCCACCAAAAAAATGAAGTGGATATAGACTCATTACAGCTAGAGCAGGGAAGAAGACTTGTAAAACCAGATGAATACAATTCACATTTGTTGAATTATGGAAGAACGAATAATATGCCAGTGAGAAAATATCACTAAGGATGATGAAACCTTGAACAAAAGCTGGAGGACATTAAGATTATAGGTAGTATAGGTTAGACTACTGGACCTTGCATTAAAATACAGGAATGATTGGCTCTTGAAAAATAATGGATATCTGATTATGGTTGGTTTATCTAGAAAGCTGCAAATACAAATAAATGGCCCTAAACTAGAAGAGGAAGGTGGGCTAGTATAAGCCATTACATTGGATATTTAAATGAGTAACTATAATAATGAAATAAGAAAAGAAGTTGAGAATCAAATCAATTCACTGGATAGAAACAAGAAATGAGTCAACAAAAAAATCTTTTGCTTCAGATGTCTATCTCCAAATGTCACACATATAAGTGACAAAAAAAGATGAGTTAGAAAACTTAAAACAGGAAAGTTGACTTCAATTCTGAAAGCTGGTAGAATAGGAATAATTGCTTATATGTGACTCTTAAAGGTATTGACGTTATTAAAAGTTAACAATATGGAATAACAGCATAGCATTGAATGTTAAAACATGCATGTAAAGAAAAGCAGGAATCATAAGGGGAAAATATGGTGGAGGATGTAAGGAAAAGATAAATGAGTGCAAAAGACATAGGTAATTTGTTAAAAAAAAAAAAACAACCATACTAAAGAAAATCTCAGCAATAACAGAATAGGTTAAAAGTATAGGAAAAAGAAAATTGTGCAATCTTTGAATTCTGGGGCTATATTTTTGCATGCCTTTGTATTTCTAATGTTTTTTGACTGAGGAGACAAACCCAATATAGAAGTATGACTCGGAAAAAATTCTGCCATTTTGCCAATCCTACAATCTCTTGTTGCAATTGAAGGATCTGTCTAGCTCTAGAAGTAGCAGAGAATGTCCTGACCTTCATTTGGTAGAGAAAGGCACTGAGAGATAGCTATCCCAGTGAAATCACAGGTCCTATCACCTTATTTCTTTTTAGCTATTCACCCTTCATTTTTAAAGATATTCTTTATGGAAAAATTTGTGACCATTTCTTTTTATATATGACAATGTCATATAACAATAATATAAATATGATATAAATATGTAATAAATTCTAATAAATGTGTTTTTCTATAGAAAACAAATTCTCACATTATTTATGTCCAAAAATCTGTCTCATTCTTTTTTTCCTCTCCTGTCTCCAACCTCTCTCTCCTTCCTAAAAAGGAGAGGAGTATTATATAGATTTTACACATTTTATTATATAACACAAATCTCCCTGTTGTGAAATAAGATAAATATTGCTTTAGAAAAATTCATAGTCCACTTATGCCTACCAGGTGACACAGGAAGGAGATGGCATAGTAATAAGAGGAAATTAAACACTGGTTTTTAATGATCCATATATGAATAATTGAGAGGTGTTTGTATCTTTACATATTACTCCTTATTGAGAAGGGGGCAACAGAGCAGCACATAGCTACTAAGTGAGAAAATATTTGGTGGCAAGACAGAAAGTCTGGTTTCCAGGAAGAATCAGCTAAGAGAATTTTCAACAAGAAAAACATAACTGACTAAGAGACAAAAAATGACTTGGTTGAGTCTGAGTACTGAAGAGGTAGAAGGATGTTCTGTAGAATTCTAACTTGTTAGAGGATGGAGGTTCTTCATCATGAGGGAAAGTAGCTGAGGCAAAACATTGGAGAGAAGAGGCTTCAAGGCCAATTTGTGTCCCTGATTTTTCAGGACTCATACTTGTATGTGTGTGTGTGTGTGTGTGTGTGTGTGTGTGTGTGTGTGTGTGTGTGTGTGTGTGTAGCTAAGGCATAGGCACTTAGAGGCCAGGTGATGGAATAACAGGATTAACATGCTTCAAATGCCATTTTCATCTCCAGTCCTTTGGGTCTCTTGAGACACACATGTCAGCATTCCCAGCTCAGTCCTCAGGGAATGTTGTTCATGTCCTCAGACCAAGTCAGCTTGCTGATAACAGCATTGCATATATTCACAATTCTGATGTTCTTTCTCCCAGAGATCTATTTCTGTGCTGTTCACACTTGCTGCAGAAACGTTCTATTCATATTAGAGGCCACCCCATTAGCATATTTAACACTTTAGAATAAGGAGAGCCAAACCTTGATCTAAATCTTTAAGATGTGCTATTAATAATTTTTCCAGGCAAATCTCATTATTTCTCTAAGCTCTTAGAATAGTCCAACTCTAAAGCAATTTATGACATATACCAGCTGCTGGTCCGGAGCTCTAGGGTTTCAAACAAAGGCTGGAACCTCTTCACAGAATTCAGCAGCTTGAAGGAAGAAATAAAAAAGGCAGGGTGGGAGGAGAAAACCTTAGTAACAGGCACTCACTGAGGCTTCATCTTTTTTTAGTTTGCACCATTTAGTTTCACTCTGAACTTTTTCTTTATCTCTAACACAAAAAGTATAACTTCTATAACACCAGGCCAGGCAGGGAAAAAGTTTGACTAGGGAGAGCCAAAACCAGAATGGGAGCCCAGAGTGAAGAAAGGAACTGCTTTTCTATTCACTGTCTTCTTCAAAACCTCTAACAGGACAGAAATTTGCCCGTTTCAAGCTGAGGGATATAAATGTCACCAGAAATATCTGTCAATAGTCATGCACAGTATACCGGACCTGCAGGTCTGAATCTAAAATAATAGAAACAGGGACCATGGGGGAAAAAAGATTGGATAACAATTGAAACAGTCCTGTAGTAAGAACATAACTGATATTGTTACTTGTCACTAGCATTCTGACCTTAAATTATTTCACCTTTCTGGGTCTTAGTTTACACATACATTCCCATGTGTATATACATATGTATCAGTCTAAATCTATTTGCTGGACCCATGATTTCTTTGGTATAGGGGAACACAGGAAAACCTGAATTCAGTACCCAAGTACAGATCTTGCCTGAAAAATTTACAAGCTAAGAAATTTGCTCAGAATTGCACATAATCTTCCTGAAATATTTCCTTATTTGTAAAATGATAGGGTTGGACTCAATAGCATCTAAAATCCTTTCTAATGCTAACTGTATAATTTGATGCTAGTGAGGAAACTCTTTTAATGAAGATCAGCAACTGTTCTGCAACTTATTATACTCCTTCTTATGCATTCCTTTTTAATTTCTTTTGGTGTATAGAATTTGTTTTATTTTATTTTATTTAAAAAATGCATTTATTATGTGTTTGTTACATTAATATTCCCTGGTATCTCCCTCTCTCCCCTCCTTATACTAGAGAAGGCATCATTTGCCAAAAAGATATATGTATATATAAAACAATGGCTTGTTTGTTTTTATTTATCAGTTCTTTCCTGGGAGGTGACATATACAAGTCATTCTTCAAACAATATTTCTGTTGCTGTATGTAATGTTCTCTAGGTTTTTGCTCATTTCACTCCACAATTTTATTTAAGTCTTTTCATGCTTTTAAAAAATTAACTTGCTTGTAATTTCTTACAATGCAGTAGTATCCCATCACAATCATATGTCACAATTTGTTTAGCCATTCCTCAATTAATGGGCATCTCTTCAACTCCCAGTTCTTTGCTACCACAAAGAGAGCTCCTCATGTATTCCTGGCCCGATCTAGAAAAAGTCACAACTCACCCAAAAGAATGGGCCCATTATAAATTTATACTGGCAAATCACACCAGGCCTCAAAACAGGCAATCTTCTTATTCACTTATAATGGATTTTTCTACTCATTCACCAAAGTATCTATGGCAAAACTTTTCTTAAAGCCTCTCCACCACTTATCTTATTTTATATCTTACTGAGAAAATAGTCATTTTCCTCCTCTTTTTTACCTTTCTGTATATCTCAAAAGCCCTTGACCCAATTTCTTCCCCCTTACTCAAATGTGTGAAAGAAGTTGCACTTCTCCACTCCAAGGCCGCACTATTTACATGTACCCTTAATCCTGTGCCCTCTAATTTTTTCAAATACATAGATTATCCCTTCACTCATCACCCTTCTCTACTTTTTTGTCTCTCTCAGTTTCCTAGTTCCTTCTCATTGACTTATACACATGTTTAAGTCTTCTCCTATTAAAAACCCCCCATTAACAACAAAATCTCATGAGACTCTTATTCCTCAAGCTATTAGTCATCCTTTATACTGTCTTCTGTTAATACTCATACTTGTAATGATGGGAGAGACAGAGGGGGCTTCAATATGCTAGGAAAAGGAACCAGCTGCTGGAGGGGGCTGATTAATGTGTAGCCACTTCCTCCTTCCCCCAATAAGCTTAATGGAGTCTGGACCTAACCAAGAATGAGTCAACCCCTCTCAACCTTCTTCTTCTGTATGAACTTTGAAAATCTTCCCTCCTATTACAAATTTCAGAGACAATCTTTTGGGTGATAAATAGCTAATTTCTTTTTTAGGAATGAAAGATAAAAGGGGGAGAGGTAGGACAGAGGGACTGGAGAGACCCTACTCCATCTTTCTATAGCTATATTTGATGAGGGGGGTGAAACTGTCTTTCAAGGCTGAAATGATGATTCAGGATGATCTTCAATAACAAAGCAGAAACACTTTCCTTCAGCACAACCAGTCAGGAAAAGGTATATGGAAAACCAACTCTGCTCCCTAGCTCTGGTCAGAGTCTCTGGTGAGAAAGTGAGTCAGTCAGAGAAGTGAGAGAGTGACCAGACCTAGTTCTGGCTAATAGTTTTTCTCCTTTGAATATTCTTTGGAATTCCATAGAATTGTCTTCCTCTGCTGGCTCAGGACTGTTCCATCTGCTTCTCTTGGGTCCATTTTCATTACCTTTCAGGTTTTACTCAGCTTTTTGCCATTCTTCCTTGATTACATACTCCTAGAAAAAAATATCTACACTCACTTCTACTTTGTCTTCTCTGAATCACTTGTCAGACTTGAATAATCTGGCCTCCAACCTCATCATTCAATTGAAACTGCTTTCTCCAAAATTGATCTTTTGGTTGTCAAATCTGATGACCTTTTCTCAGACTTCATCCTTCTTGACCTCTTTGTAGAATTTGACACTATTGATCATATGCTTCTATTCTCTTTTCAAGTCTTGGTATTTGTGACACCAGTCTATTTTGGTTCTTTTCCTTCCTCTGACAATTCTCTTTTCAGTATGGTATCATTAGATATAACATCAAAATGAAGCTTTAATGTGAAAGAAGGCTCACAGAATAAGAGCAGCCATTTATACAGTGCTTTAAGGTCAACAAAACACATTACATATCTACATTACCATACTTAATCCTCACAGCAACTCTGTGAGAGAAGTATTATATGTATTATTCCTATTTTATAAAGTGATGCTTATGTAATTTACATGATCTAGCTAAAGAGCTAATGTGTGTTCAAGGTGAGAGTCTAACTCAGATATGCCCTGGCTTCAAGTGTAGTATTCTTTCCCCACCACTCCCAGAATTTTCTTTCTAGAGACCTCTCTATAAAGGTGAGTTAATAGATATATCTTACGCTATCTGCAAGAAAAAAATAAGTTTTTTCCTCCTAGATCTAGTTAGTATTAGTCACAGCAATGGCCTCAGAGGCAATGGATATTAATTCTTTATTAACAAAATGTTAATAAGGTGATTAGCTTGATACATAATCTTCAAAGAATAGTGTAGAGTCCATTAAATATTTGCTGGCTAACTAATGACTAGCTTTGTAAAACAAATTATTTCAGTCACCAACCACAAAAAACCAAATCAACATATTCCCAACCCAACTAATCACCTACCAAGACTAAAAAAAAAAAAAAAGCTTCTTTTAAAATTTCCCTATTTTTATGGCCCCATTATTTTGCCAGTTAACTAGATTAAAAACAAATTTATGTGAAAAGGGGGAAGTTTAAGGAAAAGATGTCACAATATTTTAAAGTTAGAATTAAATTTAAGGTTTTCAGATTATTCTCTATTTTTATTTCATTTGATCTCACACACCTCCATTTTACAGATGGGGAAATTGAAGACAAAAAATCATGTGATTTGCCTATAGTCACATAATAATTTCTGAGGTGAAATCACTTCTTTACTTTCAAGTCCAACATTCTATACACTTTACTGTTTAGCACTTGATTCTGGAGCTATGTCCACTGGAAGCCTCTGCAAGTACTTATTCATTTGAACCATTTTCACTTTTAAGGTTATGGGAATCTCTTAGAGGAACTACATTTTTGAAGGCTCATTCTTGATTTCTATTTGGGTGTTCTGGCATTGTAGTAATTTGTTGAGTATTTTTCTTCTTTTGTGTGTGTATTTTTTACTCCTTTACTTCACTGGCCATCAGGACTTTCTGATGGGATTTTCAAGCTAGAGTGATGGATTTTAAAGCAATTATTGTTGTATATTAAAGTTATTATTTGCTGGAGTGAATTTTTTGAATTATTATAAAATGCTTATTAAAGTATTATATAGTCACCATAGCTATTCAGTTACTGTAAATGTAATACTCAGTAGTGGGAATGCATCCACACATGCTTTTGGAAAATGTAGTTTCATAGTAAATATTGCAGTGTTTCCTCTCAGCCTCATCCTACTATTCTTCCTTTCTCATATTCAATTAGGTTCAATTAATTCATAACAATTAAACATATATTTTAAAAGTGCATCCTGGACTTCCAGGTAAACATGGCTGCAATCTAGACGCGACACGCTTCCTCTCCCCGGCACCGAATGAAATAGACTACATCAAAGGAGCATAAAAATCACCTTTGGAGGAACAGAAGCACTCCCCAGGACCCCACAGAGGCGAAGGTATGTGGGGTTTGAACATTTCCACACTTTAATAAGAAGGAGGAAAAGCTTGCACAGAAACGTGAACTGAGTCACCCTTTCCCCCTCCCCCACACCTCCCCCACCAAACCAGAGTGAGCTACTGGAGCACTCACTGGCTCAGCAAGTGAGTGGGGAACATCTCTGTCTGGGGGGGGGGGAACTCCAGGGTCCTTGGGATCTTAGGACTGCTAGGAAACAACGTCTCAAAACGGTTTCATGGGAGAATCCTGAGCAGAGCACAGGGAGCCCACGGCGCTGTACTCCGGGCGGTTGTGCTGAGAACTTGGATGGAGCTAAACACCAGGGGCAGACCACACGCTGATTATCTGGGCAGAGCTGAACACCTGGGCTGTTGGGATGTGATCAGGGGCCCCACACTCTAAGAAACCTCAGAGGCTGGGAAGAACTAGTCTGAGGCAACCTAAATTCACAGAAAACCTGCCCATATCACCCAGACCCCAGACTAAAAAGGAAAGGGGAATAAAACCACCAAAGGGATGGCTCACATGGCCCAAAATCAAGCCTCCAGGAAGAAAGGGAAAAATGTGACTATTGAAAACTTTTATGGTGGGAGTACCTAAGGAAAAGAAGAGAATGAAGATGAAATCCAAAAAAAATCAGAACATGCCTCCCAAAATGGAAACTATCCACAAGCTCTGGAAGATCTCAGACTGGAACTTACCCAAAAGATGGAAACATTCTGGAAAGAAAAATGGGAGAAAGAGATCACCAGTCTGATAGATAAGACTACACAATTGAAGACAGAGCTGGAAGCATCCAATAGAAGGGCAGACAAAGCTGAAAAGCAAAACCAGTCCCTAATGACCAGAATTAAGCAACTCAAAGAAAGTGAGATCACAAAACAGCAAGAATCAATAAAGCAAAGCCAAAAAATTAATGAATTAGAAGAAAACACAAAATATCTCACTGAAAAGACTTGGAAAACAGAGGAAGAAGAAACAACCTCCAAATTATCAGTCTCCCAGAAAAACTAGAGATAAACAATAACCTTGATCTTATTCTATAGGAGGTTATAGAAGAAAATTGCCCACACGTTCTGGAGCAAGGGGCAAAATAGAAATAGAAAGGGTTCATAGAACACCCTCTATACTAAATCCCCAAAAGACAACCCCCAGGAATGTAATTGTCAAATTTAAGAGCTTCCAAGAAAAGGAGAAAATCCTACAAGAAGACAAGAAGAGGAGCTTCAGATATAGGGGGGCTCCCATAAGGATCACACATGACTTAGAGGCTAACACACTAAGAGACCGCAAAGCATGGAACACGATATTTAGAAAGGCAAGAGAGCTGGGTCTCCAACCAAGAATCAACTACCCAGCAAAATTTATTATATACTTCCAGGGGAAAGTATGAACATTCAATAAAATAGAAGATTTCCAAGCATTTGCTAAGAAAAGACTAGAACTTAGTGGAAAATTTGATATCCAAACACAGAAAGCAAGAGAAACATGAAAAGGTAAATATAAAACAAAGGGAAAAGGAGATAAATCTTATCTTTTTCTTTAAGTCAAACTCTTTTCTATAAGGACTACATTTACATCAAATTATATATATTAATATGTGGGGAAAATGTTTTGTGTAACTCTCAAAAATTGTATGCATCATAAGAGTAGTTGGAAGAAACATGCATAGGGAAAGATTGGGGCATCAAGAATATTTGGTGAAAGTGGGGGCAAAGAAAGGAAAAGGGAGGGGGGAACTGTCGATAATACTAAGATATACTTCAAGAAATAGGGGGGACTTAATAGAATAATCTTTCCCATATAAAGATACACATGGGAAGGGAAGGGGAAGAACTCTCATATGAGAAGGAGAGGAAGAGAGCCTGAAGTGGAATTACTTAAACCTTACTCTCAGTGAAATCAAATCTGAGAGGGAAGAACATCAAGATCCAGTGGGATCCTGAATTCTATCTTATCCATTAGGGCAAGAAAGAAAGGAAAATTAAGGAGGGGGGGGAAGAGGGAGTATAAAAAGGAAGGGAAAGAGAGGGGGAAGGGGAAGGGAGCATAAAAATGGAGGGGCTAGAAAGGGAAGCATATCAAGGGAGGGGACTAGGGGGACTGACCTAAAGTAAATCACTGGTTCAAAAGGATATAGCTAAAGAAGAAAGGTCAGAACTAAGGGAAGATATCAAAATGCCAGCTAATCTACAAGTGACAATCATAACTTTGAACGTGAATGGGATGAACTCACCCATAAAACGTAGACAAATAGCAGATTGGATTAGAACCCCAAACCCTACCATTTGTTGTCTTCAAGAAACACATACGAGATGGGTTGATACTCACAAGGTTAGAATTGAAGGTTGGAGTAAGATCTTTTGGGCCTCAACTGATAGAAAGAAGGCAGGAGTTGCAAACATGATATCTGACAAAGCCAAAGCAAAAATAGACCTGATCAAAAGGGATAGGGAAGTAAATATATTCTGTTAAAAGGGAGTATAGACAATGAGGAAATATCACTAATCAACATGTATGCACCAAATGGTATAGCATCCAAATTTTTAATGGAGAAACTAGGAGAATTGAAGGAATAAATAGACAGTAAAACCATATTAGTGGGAGAATTGAACCAACCATTATCAAAGTTAGATAAATCAAACCAAAAAATAAACAAGAAAGAGGTAAAAGAGGTGAATGAAATCTTAGAAAAATTAGAGTTAATAGACATATGGAGAAAAATAAATAGGGACAAAAAGGAATACAGCTTCTTTTCAGCACCACATGGCACATTCACAAAAATAGATCATATACTAGGTCACAGAAACATGGCATACAAATGCAGAAAAGCAGAAATAATAAATGCAGCCTTTTCAGATCACAAGGCAATAAAAATATTGATTGGTAAGGGTACATGGAGAGCCAAATCAAAAATTAATTGGAAATTAAATAATATGATGCTCCAAATTTGGTTAGAGAAGAATTCATAGAAACAATTAATAATTTAATTGAGGAAAATAACAACGGCGAGACATCCTTTCAAACCTCATGGGATGCCGCCAAGGCAGTACTTAGAGGAAAATTCATATCCCTGAGTGCATATATTAACAAATTAGGGAGGACAGAGATCAAGGAATTGGAAATGGAAATCAAAAAACGTGAGAACAAATAAATTAAAAAACCCCAGAAGAAAACCAAACTAGAGATCCTAAAAATTAAGGGAGAAATTAATAATATCGAAAGTGATAGAACTATTAAATTAATAAACAAGACTAGAAGCTGGTACTTTGAAAAAACAGATAAAATAGACAAAGTACTGGTCAATCTAATTTAAAAAAGGAAAGAAGAAAGGCAAATTAACAGCATCAATGATGAAAAGGGGGATCTCACCTCCA
The DNA here is from genome assembly GCF_027887165.1 of Monodelphis domestica. Taxonomy (NCBI): domain Eukaryota; kingdom Metazoa; phylum Chordata; class Mammalia; order Didelphimorphia; family Didelphidae; genus Monodelphis; species Monodelphis domestica. The sequence continues at coordinate 146,055,254 of NC_077231.1, read as the reverse complement.
ATGAAGAGGAAATTAAGGCAATCATTAAAAGCTACTTTGCCCAACTATATGGCAATAAATATACCAGCCTAGGTGATGTGGATGAATATTTACAAAAATATAAATTGCCTAGACTAACAGAAGAAGAAATAGATTTCTTAAATAATCCCATATCAGAAAAAGAAATCCAACAGGCCATCAAAGAACTTCCTAAGAAACAATCCCCAGGGTCTGATGGATTCACCAGTGAATTCTATCAAACATTCAAAGAACAGCTAATCCCAATACTATACAAACTATTTGACATAATAAGCAAAGAGGGAGTTCTACCAAATTCCTTTCACAACACAAACATGGTACTAATTCCAAAGCCAGGCAAGCCAAAAACAGAGAAAGAAAATTATAGACCAATCTCCCTAATGAATATAGATGCAAAAATCTTAAATAGGATACTAGCAAAAAGACTCCAGCAAGTGATCAGAAGAATCATTCACCATGATCAAGTAGGATTTATACCAGGGATGCAGGGCTGGTTCAACATTAGGAAAACTATCCACATAATTGACCACATCAACAAGCAAACCAACAAAAATCACATGATTATTTCAATAGACGCAGAAAAAGCCTTTGATAAAATACAACACCCATTCCTATTAAAAACACTGGAAAGCATAGGAATAGAAGGGTCATTCCTAAAAATAATAAACAGTATATATCTAAAACCATCAACTAATATAATCTGCAATGGGGATAAACTAGATCCATTTCCATTAAGATCAGGAGTGAAAAAAGGATGCCCATTATCACCTCTGTTATTTGACATTGTACTAGAAACACTAGCAGTAGCAATTAGAGAAGAAAAGAAATTGAAGGCATTAAAATAGGCAAGGAGGAGACCAAGTTATCACTCTTTGCAGATGGCATGATGGTCTACTTAAAGAATCCTAGAGATTCAACCAAAAAGCTAATTGAAATAATCAACAACTTTAGCAAAGTTGCAGGATACAAAATAAACCCACATAAGTCATCAGCATTTCTATATAATTCCAACACAGCTCAGCAGCAAGAACTAGAAAGAGAAATCTCATTCAAAATTACCTTAGACAAAATAAAATACTTAGGAATCTATCTCCCGAGACAAAAACAGGAACTATATGAACACAACTACAAAACACTCTTCACACAACTAAAACTAGACTTGAACAATTGGAAGAACATTATCTGCTCATGGGTAGGACGAGCCAACATAATAAAAATGACCATCCTACCCAAACTCATCTATCTATTTAGTGCCATACCCTTGGAACTTCCAAAAATTTTTTTTTGCTGATTTAGAAAAAACCATAACAAAGTTCATTTGGAAGAACAAAGGATCAAGGATATCCAGGGAAATAATGAAAAAAAATATACAAGGGAAGGGGGCCTTGCAGTCCCAGACCTCAGACTATATTATAAAGCATTGGTCATCAAAACAATCTGGTACTGGCTAAGAGACAGAAAGGAGTATCAGTGGAATAGACTCGGGGTAAGTGACCTCAGCAAGACAGTATATGACAAACCCAAAGATCCCAGCTTTTGGGACAAAAATCCACTATTCGATAAAAACTGCTGTGAAAATTGGAGGACAGTGTGGGAAAGATTAGGTTTAGATCAACACCTCACACCCTACACCAAGATAAATTCAAAATGGGTGAATAAAGAAGCAAACTATAAGAAAATTAGGCGAACACAGAATAGTATACATATCAGACCTTTGGGAAGGGAAAGACTTTAAAACCAAGCATGACTTAGAAAGAGTTACAAAATGCAAAATAAATAATCTGGAATACATCAAATTAAAAAGTTTTAGTACAAACGAAACCAATGTAACTAAAATCAGAAGGGAAGCAACAAATTGGGAAACAATCTTCATTAAAAACCTCTGACAAAGTTTTAATTACTCAAATTTACAAAGAGCTAAATCAATTGTACAAAAAAATCAAGCCATTCTCCAATTGATAAATGGGCAAGGGACATGGATAGGCAGTTTTCACCCAAAGAAATCAAAACTATTAATAAGCACATGAAAAAGTGCTCTACATCTCTTATAATCAGAGAGATGCAAATCAAAACAACTCTGAGGTATCACCTCACACCTAGCAGATTGGCTAACATGACAGTGAAGTAAAGTAATGAATGCTGGAGGGGATGTGACAAAGTGGGGACACTAATTCATTGCTGGTGGAGTAGTGAATTGATCCAATCATTCTGGAGGGCAATTTGGACTTATGCCCAAAGGGTGATAAAAGACTGTCTGCCCTTTGATCCAGCTATAGCACTGCTGGGTTTGTACCCCAAAGAGATATTAAGGAAAAAGACTTGTACAAGAATATTCATAGCTGCACTCTTTGTGGTGGCCAAAAATTGGAAAATGAGGGGATGCCCATCAATTGGGGAATGGCTGAACAAATTGTGGTATGTGTTGGTGATGGAATACTATTGTGCTAAAAGGAATAATAAAGTAGAGGAATTCCATGGAGACTGGAACAACCTCCAAGAAGTTAGGTTGGTTGTCTCTCGAACCGAGGATGACGTTTGTCTTTGTGTGTGTTTTGCCTCCTCCACGAAGTGATGCAGAGCAAAAGGAGCAGAACCAGGAAATCATTATATACAGAGACTGATACACTTTGGTACAATCGAAGGTAATGGACTTCTCCATTAGTGTCAATGTAATGTCCCTGAACAATCTGCAGGGATCTCAAAAATACTATCCCACAAACAGAGGATAAACTGTGGGAGTAAAAACAATGAGGAAAAGCAACTGCCTGACTACAGGGGAGGAGGTGAGAGGACTGAGGAGAGACTCTAAATGAACACTCTAATGCAAATACCAACAACATGGAAATGGGTTAGAAACAGGAACACATGTGATAACCAGTGGAATCATCCATCGGCTATGGGAGAGGGAAAGGTGGTGGGAGGCCGGGGGAGGAAAAGAAAATGATCTTTGTTTCCAGTGAATAATGTTTGGAAATGACCAAATAAAATAATGTTAAAAAAAGTGCATCCTATATATTAAGGGCTTAAAGAAATTAATTCAGACTATTCATTGGAAAGACAGATACTTAACTCGAAGCTTAAGTATTTTAGCCACATAAGGAGAAGATAAGACTCATTGGAAAAGACCCCAATGTTGGGAAATATTGAAGGCAGAAAAGAAGAGGGACAATAGAGGATGAAATGGATAGATAGCATCATGAAAACAATGAACCTAAGTTTGGAGAGACTTCAAGAGGTAGCAGAGGGTCGAAGGGCCTGCTGTGCTATGGTCCATGGGATTATGCAGAGTCAGACACAACTGAATGATTGTTCACACATCATGATGACACAACAAATTTAGTAAAGCCATTGCTAGGAACTAAAGATGCAGAGACAAAAATGAGCATTCATTATCTGCAAAGAGGTGATATTCTAGTGAACCTGAGTAGAGTAGAACATATTAACAGTTAATAAAATAATTTAATAAGGTGGAAATCACTAAAAAAGACCATATAGATGACTTATCAACTCACTTAATCTTGAAGGACTCAAGTGCAAAAATAAGGAGAGAATGGATTCCAGGTATCAGGCACAGCCTGTGCAAATGCTTGAAGGTAGGAGATGAACATTGATTACAAAGCTCAGTGATTTTACAATTAGGCTGGAAAGTAGATTGGATTTATTTCATGAAGGATATTAAATGCCAGACTGAGACATTTTATTTTATTTTAAAGACAAAGGAGTCAATAAAGTTTTTTTTTTAATATTGGGGAGAAGGTATCCGGGAGTGACATGACAAGAAATTAGGAAGATTATTTTAATCTTCTTGATCAATCTAGTTGTTACCTTTGACCATCTTAAGTGGGATAAAATAATGAGTTTACATTTATATAGGGGTATTTTTGTAAAATCCTGCTGTCATAGGAGTTATCATTTGCCCAAGTAAGCAATAGAAATGAAACCTGAAACCCGATGTTTTCTCCACTGAATGCAATGTTCTACTCATTGTACCAGGATAACTTGTGCCCTGAACTCAAGAAAAGCATAGCTCTGTGCCCAAATTCACCTACTCTGTACCATGAAGGAAAGTTACCTGAAACCATTCTAACTTAAAGATGAAGTATGAGGATCAGAAATCACTCATGCAGACCTTTAATCTTTCTCAGCCTCAGTTTTCATCTATATAAAATTTAAATAATAATACCTACCTCAGAGGCTTGTTGGGCATCTTGATGGTACAGTGAACAGAGCCCTGGTTCTGGCAACCTAAAAATCTGAATTCAAATTTGGTCTAACAGACTTATTAGCTCTTTGACCCATGGCAAGTCACTTAATCTGTCTGCCTCAGTAAAATGATCTGGAGAAGGAAATGACAAACCGCTTTAGTTTCTTGAAAAAAAATTTTTAACTCTTACCTTCTGCCATACAATCAATACTGTGTATTGGTTCCAAGGTAAAAGAGTAGTAAGGGCTGGACAACGGGATTAAGAAAGTGACTTGCCCAGGGTCACACATGTGCCCATATTTGAATCCAGGACCTAACCATGGCTTTCCATCCACCAAGACATCTAGCTACCTTACCCCATTCTACTCTCTTTGCCAAGAATACTCCACGAAGGGTCACAAAGAGTTAGATATATCTAAAACAACTTAGCAACAACATAGGGTTGTTATAATGGTAATAGCAGCATTTATATAGTACTCCATATGGGACAGGTGCTATGCTAAGCACTTTACAATATGTCATTTCATGCTTGAAAGAACCCTCAGAGGCAGATGCTTTAATTATCTCCATTTTACAGATGAGAAAACTAAGACAGAGTTAAGTGACTTGTCCAGGGTTTCACTCTTAGGAATTACCTGAGTTTGCATTTGAACTCATGTCTTCCTGATTGCAGGTTTTATCCACCTCACCATCTAGCTGACTCTGTTATAAGGATCAAGTAGAAAAACATGTAATGCATTTGGGGGAAAAGCTGCAAAAATGTGAGGTAGTATTATTGCTCTTATTATAATTATCATAATTTTATTATTCTTATACTTTTATGGGGTTGAGATAGAACTAGTCCTAGAATAAGTTGCTATATTACTATTTTTTTGAAACCTTACCTTCCATCTTAGAATTAATACTATGTATTTGTTCAAAGTCAAAAGAGCAGAAAGGGCTAGGTAATGGGGGTTAAGTGACTTGCTCAGGATTACACAGGAAGGAAGTGTCTGAGGTTAGATTTGAATCCAGGACCTCATGTCCCCAGGCTTGACTCTCTACTGATCCATCTACCAGCCCCAATTATCTTATTTTTCTATTTAATAGAAAATTGATTGGTTGGTTAAAATAACTCTTTTGTGTAGAGAAGTATTAATTAGTTTTAGAAAATTATTTTGAACCAAAGAATTAGGATATAAACTCATAAGCCATTGGTTTACTAAAAGCACCCTTGGAATAACACTGATAGCAAACAGAATAGGAGATACACACTTTATCTTGTTCCCACATGATTTAAAAGGAAAAAAAAAAAACCATCATTACTTTGGTCTTATTTGAAAGCTTCTCATTCCATGTAGCTAGGAGATTTTGTTTAGGACAACCTGAATTGAGGTATGGCACAATCTCCACTGTTTTTCTACATAATTTATATTAATGATTAAATTTAGACTCTTTAAGGATAACCCTTCTGTATTTTCTGGTGGAAATGATAGACTCCCATCTTTGTTATCATAAACTTTTCTCTTTCTACAAAACAGTATGCATACTCAGCCATTTACATTTATTGTAGCAAATATTAGAAACAAAGTAGATACTTGTAGATTGGAAGATGTATAAATAAATTGTATTACATAAATGTAATTGAATATCAATTTGCTGTAAAATGATGACTACATAGAAACACGAAAAGATTTTCCTGAACTGATGAAAATACAATATGCAGAATGGCTAAAATAGAAATAACAGCAGCACAAAAACAAAATAGAAATTGAACATAATGAAATTGAGGGACAAAGCATTTCTCAAAGAGGTATGAAAAGATTGCCCTCCCCCACCCAACTCATACCCCATTTCATTTCAGACATGAGAAGTCCTGCATGTGTCCACACTTATTATAATGTTAGTGTGTGGATGTTAATTGCTTTATATATGTTCTACTCATTCAGCCTTTACTAAGCTAATAAATCTCTTAGCATCTTCACTCAGAGTCTTCTCATATATCTTTAGGTTTGATATACCTCCTTTTAAGGGGACCAAAGTATTTGTATACATTATCTTTCTCTATTAGATGAATGTACCCTCTGGATTCAATCTCAAAACTTTTCTGTTTCTACCTTTCCTTAACACATATTAACAATTGTATGCTAGTAGAATCCAATAACAATTTAGTTTCATAGGAACATCATTCTACAAGAGGAATTTAATTAGTTTGCTTTTTCTTTAAATGCTACAAATTGGTCTCATCTATATCTATACCTATATCTACTCATATCTATCTGTATAAATTTATATAGGCATTTCAAAAAAGTTCATGAGATATTTTGTTTTGCCTTTATAAACCTGGAAATTACATATATTTCTCTCTATGAGAGATATTGGATATAAGGATATATGGGACATAATAAGCTTAAATTATCCCTATGAAAAATGCCATGTATTTTGTGAATTGTTTTCAACATTACTGAGTTGGTATCAAGTTTTAAATAAAAAAGAAGTTTAAAGCAATAGTTCTTAACCTGAGGTTTTTTAACTTTCTAAAATATTTTAATAACTTTATTCATTGGTTTCCTGTGTGCATGTTATACCATGAATTTAAAAAACATTATTTTTGGGAGGGGTCCATAGTTTTTACTAGGCTGTCAAAGGGATCTACGACACAAAAAGTTAAGAACTCTTGTTTTAAAATACATGCATAAATTTGTTAATCCATGCTTATGAAACATCTTAGATCTAAAAGTAAAATCAAAAGAGAACAACTAAAGGAACAATATATTATGTTGCCAAGGAAACATCAAATGGCCAACTCATGTAAATATGTTTGGGGAAAGAGAAGGATTTATAATCATAATGCAGAACTACGTCATTGCCACCACTAACTATAGGAAGTTTATCCTTAGAGTCAGAATTTAGTGCCCAATATAGATTATTTTAGGAAATAGTGGGAACAGCAGCACATCATTGCAGGCTATAAAAATTTAGCACCTCTGAAATTTCTAACAAGATATGACCTCGTGTCTACAATAATACTTCTGAATCTCAGTCTTTCATGGAATGACAGAAAACAAATCCCTTTACTACAGTTGCAGACCTCAAAATAATCTGAATACATCAACCAAAAACCTGGATTAGAATTAGACCATTATCCCAGATTCAACTCTTGTGAATAATTGCCTCGAAGAAAACCCCCAACCATTAGTACATTTAACAAACTTAAGAACGATGTTTTAATAGATAATACCACCTCAAATACTTAGTTCCCAAGATACATAGAACAAAAAGACTTGTAAAATTTAATGACCTATTGAGGAAATTATAAAGAAAATTGTTAGGATGATAAGGCATATATAAATGTTATTAGATCTACTGCTGGACCTACCAATATAATTTTTCCATCCTAATACTTTTGTGAATTTTAAGCAGGGATTCTGTTTTGTATTTCTATCCCTAGCACATACCTTGCATATAGTATGTGCTTAATATATGTTTATGTTTCTCTCCACAAATTGATTTGTAGACATTTATTGATATTCTTAGCAGATAAGAAATACCAACACTAAAAATATGACTCACAAAGTGTACTGGAGAACTCAACTGATAAACTCAACTTGAAAAAGAGCTTTAATAGACTGACTTGTGGTTTATCACTTTAAGCTGAGTAGATTGTCCTTCAAGTTGAAAGGGAAAGAGGCAACTCTGGTAGTTCCTCACCCTTGAAAGAAGACATCCAGGAACTTTAGGATAGTGGCTGGGCAGGCATCATCCAAAGGAGGCAGAGGCCCAGCAAGTCCAGGCTAAAAGGACAAAGGCAGGGGAGATGAACGGGATAATAGATAGCTTGAGGAATCATTCCTCCAGAGTCTGAGTAAAATTTAAGAACAACTTTCAGCAAGCAGAAAGTGTGTGGAGGGTAAAGAGAAAGAGGAAAAGTTGAATGGTGAGATGGCCAGCTGGGTATCCACTTACCAGTTTTAAAGACTGCTTCCATTTTTTGGTCACTGCTCAGATCTGGGGTCCCGGCCATTTTTCTGTGTCCAGAGCAGTAAAGTTGTTTCCTCGTCTTAAGCTAACTCTTTTTCTCCTTTGGACTATCTTCCTTCTCTCTCTCTCTCTCTCTCTCTCTCTCTCTCTCTCTCTCTCTCTCTCTCTCTCTCTCTCTCTCTCTCTCTCTCTCTCTCTCTGAGGTGCCTGGATGCCTTTGTCCACAACTTTTAAGGGCTAGAGTTTATCAGAGAATTTTGAGTGGGACTCTTCCAGACCTATTGATTTGGGTGGAAGAAGGGAGGTTAACCTGGTTTGGTTTTTGTAAATATGCTCAGTTTCTAACTTCAGCTTTGTGCTCCCCAAATGTGTATCTTTTGACTTTACAATCAACTGAAACAATGTGGTCTTTTGGCGGTGTTTTGGGGGTGTGGTAGGGGAGGGAGGAGGATCTGTAAAATGTAAAGCCATTTCTTGTTTTTTTTTTTGGTCACTTTTCTTCATTTACACATAATTTGAAATGACCAAATTCTGTGGCTTTTTTATGACTAAAATCAATCTTTTATCTGATTTTAACTTCAGCATTTGGAAAAGACTATCAGAATTCAGAATTTAGTTAAAAAGGTAAAAAGGGTGGCATCCAGATATAAAACTGATCCATAAAAACCTAAGAATGTTTTAATAGATGCCACTAGGTCAAATGCTATATTATAATCTCTAAGTTATATATAATGAAAAGGTTTCAAAAGAGACCGACAAGAGAAGATTTATATATATATAGAGAGAGGTTCCCTTTATTCCTGCTGTCTTGTCTGCCAGTGAACTGTTCTGAGTATGCTTTTAATGAGTCTTTAGAATACGGATTTAAATCCTAATACTTTTATTTAACTGCAGTCATTTTGTCCACCCATCTAAGAGTACATAGAACTTTGAATATTAAAAAATAAAAACAGTTGAGAGACTTGTTCCAAGGCCAGTTCTATCTGCTCTGTGAAAATTATGAGGATTCAGGTGATTCCAATTATAGTAATGGTGATGATGAAGGAAGACAGCTGATGTTTCTAGTACTTTTAAGATTCTTAGAGTGCTTTTATGTTTTTTCATGTGATACAGAGAATTGAACTCTGGAGATGCTAGCATTCCCATTATATAGATGCAAAACCTAAGGCTTAGATAGGTTAAGAGAGCTGACTAAGGTCAGACAGCTAGCAAGACAGTGGTACGGAGGAATTATAAAAATGTTTCATCTACATCTCTCTCTTTCATAAGCACATTCACTTATACCTTAAGCCCTTTAAACTTATGAAAATTTCTTTCCAGTAATTTCTCAGTCTGAAAAGACATGCGGTTTCTCAAATGGCACCACAGATTTCTCTCACCTTTAACATACCCTCCTTACAAAGTCAATTTTTCTTTCAATATTTCATCTGAGTAATCTGCAGTCACATAAAACTTATGTTTCACCTTGAGTTTGGGGTCATTGATAAGAGTCCTCATGCTATGACAATTTTTAATCCCTCTAGATGACAACCACTCTATGACTTATAAGAGTAACTTCTAACGTATTTGGTTCCTGTTAGGAGTGTCATAATTACTATCAAAATCAAAGAGTTTTATGACTAGTAGCCATTCAGAAGGTAAGAATGATGTATAGCATTTTATGGCTCCCAAGGAGGTAAAAAATGTTGGTGGCAGGAAGGTTTGCTAGTCCATGAAATTTGCACTACCCCCTTATCCACGAATCAGTGAACATAGAAGTGAGGAGAAGAGACTAAAAGAGCATTGGATTGGCATTTAAATTCAGATAATCAAGCCAAGCACAGCCTCTCATAGAGTAGTTGCTTAATCAGTTTGTTGAACTAAAATGAATTCCAGCCCTGTTCTTATGTACCTGTACAATGGTGGGTAAGTCACTGTAACATGAGACAATTATGGCTTTACCACCTCACAGATTTTCATTTATTTAATGTGAGTAGTCATTAAATGAACTGTAGGCCATTTATAGGATGAAGAGATAGTAATCCAAGGAAGCATAATACTAACTAGGTCATGTTTTCAGGCACTGAAAATGACTATAATTCTTAATTATCCCTCTCTCCTTTGACCTCTGAAGCCCTTTCTTGTTTTAACCACAAATTCAACACAAGCTTTTCTATTATTAGTAATCTATTTATATGTGTCCATATACTTGAACAGTTTGCAACCTCTGTATAGCCTTGGTACCTGTCTTTCAGTTTTTGTATTGCCCATTCTTTGCTTAATAATCTAATCCAATCAACATTTGGTAAACTACATACCAGGCACTGTGCTAAGTGCTGGGGATAGGAATAAGAAAAAGGCAGTACATCCTTAAAGTAACTTTCCCCGACAAATGGGGGAAGACTACACAGAAAAGGGGAGGGGAAAGAGGCACCAGGGTTTACCTTGTTTGGGGGTATGATGTTCTTTGGAATCAAAATCAAACTGAGCTACCACAAGTAGCCCCAGTTATCCTGAAAGTTCTCAGACGGCTGAGTCCTTATAAAGGAAGACTATGGGAGGAGTTTAATGTTCTATGCTCCAGCTACTGAGGGAATTGAGAAGGTGTTGAGTATTAAAAATGGAGTCTATCAGCATGGAGAATAGATTTCACATGATCAGCTTATCTTGGGAGAGGCACAAAATTCTGTGGAGCTGAAAGCAAGCAGAGATGCTGATAGAAAATGGAGAGTTTGTTCAATGCCTTGTATGTGGCATATACCATTAATTTTCATTGCTGATGATAATCCATCTTTCCTAAATGTGTGTTTTATCAGAAGACAATTTATCTCAGGGATAGCTGAATTTATTTGAGGCCTAGAGCTGAAATAATTTCCATGACTTCCCTAATTGCATACTCTTCTTTGCCTTTCTTGCTGTCAACATATTCATTGTTTGGGGGAGGGAATTCTAACTAGTGTCTCTTATGGGTAACACATGGTCCACAAAGCTATCTCATTTGTTGCCCACAGGGTTCTAAAGCTCCAGCTGTTGCAGAGATAGAACAGCTGTCTTCAGAGAAGAGAGAGGAGTATTCTCCTTGGGTTGAGAAATAAAAATGTTGGGTATTTTTACATCATCAGTTATCTGTCTTTATACCACTTGTGTTAATGTTCACATCAGAAAACTTGCCTTAGAAGACTTAAAATCTTTCACCCTGGACATTTTCATCTGAGGGTCCTGCTATCCTGGTGGGCATTTGCCATAGTGACCAGTACATCTAGGCTGGTCCCCAGCCCTATTTCACTTCACTACTTAGCTTTGTTCTCTTGATTTATTTTACTTCCACTAGAATATCTTCCATCACCCTCCTAACCCTACTTTCCAGTTCTTGAACAAAAACTAAAATAATTTTGTTCCTGCCCCCTGAAAAGGGTGTGTCAATCTGCTCCTCTGTGGAGGATTTACTCTGTGATCAATTTATTATCTCTGTGACTTTTCAAACCAAAACACCACTCCTTGATTTCAAACCAAAACACCACTTCTCTATGCTCTGCCTCCTCCTATTAGAATGTAAGCTTCATAAGGGAAAGGACTGACTTCATTTCTGTATTTGTATTTCCAGTGTGGCAAAACAATGCTTGGCTAACTAAGCCTTTTAAAAATATATATTCATTCATCTTCTTTGTGTCCTCTACCAGGTGTTGTTCATTTAATTGTTAATGTTATTTTCACAGCAGGGCAATAATCCAGTTCACTATTTAAACCTTCCAATAATACAGTCACTTACATGCAATGGAAATTTCCAATTAGAGAGGCAGAAATTTGGAAAAAAAAAAAACAAAACCACCCTGAATGCTCAGCTAATTTGGAAAAAAAAAACCACGCTGAATGCTCAGCTAATTTTTTGTGAATGTATTTATATTAGTAAAAAAAAAAAAAACAAATGGACCTTGGCAAATGAGATGATAGTATTTTTCTAATCAGTTGTACATGAGGTTCCTTTTGCCAGTTTGTTTTGAAAATGAAAATTGGCACAAAGAATGCTGTCCCTGTTAAATTTGGTCAGAAAATGCCTTAAAGAATATATACTAATGTGACTATTTCTTAGGCCTTTGAAACCCTTCCCGAGACTTCTGGTGTTGAAGAACATTGTTCTGGGTTACCCTGATAGTTTCCTGTTTAGACTTTCATGGAAAAGAAGCTGGAGAAATTTTTTGGGTTTCACTGGCAAACTGAGTCAAGCTATTTGAATGATGAATGGCAGAAAGTCAGACCAAGAGAGCTAAAGCAGAAATTCAGAATGCAGAGTGGGACTGAGTTAATTCAATAATCTGGAACCAGTAGACTGAAGCCAATACTCATAGGGAAAGAAAAAGAGCAAGGCCAAGTATTTTTCTCTGGAATGATAGATTCTCAGAGCTGGAAAGAATCACAGGGGTCATCTGGTCTAACCCACACCTGAATAAGAATCACGTCTCCTGTATCCCTGAAGAACATCCTTTCATCTCCTTACCTAACGAACCAGACCCTTGTACATTTGGACAGCTCAAATGATTAAAACTTTTCTCTTCATATCCTTTGAAGAATGTGTGTTCTATTCATATGAATACTTTGTCCACCAGTAGAACACTGCCTATAGTATTGGATTTGGTTGATATGTTGCTTAGTTTTCCTGAATTGTTCTTTTTTTCTCCTTTATCATTTCTTTTTTTCTGTTATGGAATAGTTCTTTGGGAAGAATTATAGGATCCTAGATTAAAAATTTGGATGTGAAGTAGACTTTAAAAATTATTTAGAAGTACATCCCCATTATTTTACAATTGATGAACTAAGGGCCATATGAATTAAATAACTTGCCTAACATCATACAGGTCATAAATGGCAGAGATGGGATTTGAACCTAAGACTTCTAACTTTTAAACACAAGTGGTCTCTGTGCTGCTTCTCAGGGGCCATAATTTTTCCCATAGGGGAAGACATATTTGAGGAGGGGGAAACAAATTGGGAAATGTAGGTATTACAAAAGAAAAGATATCAATAGAAACATTTTTAAAGATTAGAAATAAATTTCCATCCATGTCTTCCTCTTAGGTGATTTGTTGATCTTATTCTTCCACATATCCCCTATAGAGCTGAAAAAATAATAGCTAACCTTATATAGTACTTTAAGAATCACTAAGTACTTTATAAATATTATTTTATTTTCCTAACAAACCCCATAGTTAATTAAGTGCTATGATTATCCTAGTTTACATGTGAGGAAACTGAAGCAGACAAAGGTTAAATAATGCTTTCAGCTAAAAAAAAGTATCTGAGGCTAGATTTGAACTCAAGTCCTGACTCCTTTTCCAGAACTTTATCTGCTGTGCCACCTAGCTACCTCAGTCATGACCAGTCTCATCTCTGAAGTGCAGTATAGTGATAATATTCACACAAAGAGGAGTAACATTCAAACATTCACAGTTCTGGAAGATCAACACCGATTCTGAAGGGAAGACACAGAGAGAGACTCAGAGACAGCCTCAAATGATATCTTTGCCTATATTTGTTTCCAATAATATAGAGTTTGAAATCCCAGGGTGATCTTCAAAAGAATGTAGTTTTGAGCAAACATTATAGGAGGGTGAATGTGGAAAGATACATGGAAGAAATCAACATTAGAGACCCAGTGGGATTTTTACTTAAGCTTAGTGAAGACAGGGTAAAGAATAGCAAAGAAGGCAATATTGACTGAGCAGATCAGTATTGCTATAAGATCTAGTTTTGGAAGATTTTTTTTGCAAATATAAATTTCTTTATATTAATAATTTACTCTCTTTATTGAGAGGAAAACTGAGGCACAATTTCCTAATATGTGACCCTTCTGATGATATAGAGGTAGTGTTGCCCTAGAGTCAGAAAATAGGCACCACTGCCATGTCTTTCTTTGTAACATGTGTATAGTAATACCTGTATCATTTACTTCTAAGAGTTATTATTAGAAGATAATAAGATTGTATATTCAAGGCCCTACCTATGCCACAATATCCTTTATAATTGTCAGTGGCTGACATGATCAGCAAAAGTAGGACATGTAGTTCTGTTTTCCAGTAACTTCTCCCTAAAGTTTCTTTTAGACTAATTTATTCTGGAATAAAAACATATCTATCTATATATGTTCATGTAATATACATATGTAAAGAACATGCCATATTATAGATTACATAAAACATATTTTCAGATGTAAGATATGCATGTGATAAATATATACATATATATTCATGTGAACATAAGTAAAAAAATAGAGACATTCTCTTGTACTAAATTTTGCCTATAGAATTTTTCATTTTCCTGTTCATCCTTTTTGCCTTTCCTTTCTGTGGCCCATTTCTTGCTTAGCTTCATGCCTCACAGAGTTGATCCAAGCATGGAACATTCTTTGAAATCAATAGGAGCTCTGCAGGGGAGCAGAAGAAGCCTAGAAATGGGACCTTTGTAATTCTTGCCTCTGCACCTTGCAGCATTTGTCAAAAATTTTCAAGGAATGATCTAAACACTTTGCTTTGAATTCTCCAGTCTTGTTAGATCTTTGCTACTGATATTTTTCTTAAAGAACTGCCAGCCAGATAATGATCTCTTGAGACTCTCACCTGCTCCAGGGTCACCCATCCTCCAGTGAGGCTTGTTGTTATAAACTGTAATAACATCGTATGAGATTGTAAGGCTTGCTTGATCTTTAATTCTGAACTCGAGTTCAGGCCAAGAGATAGTGAGGGTATTTAATTAGCATGTATACAATATACTCTTTTCCACTCACAAAAATCCTTATGATTAATTATAATCTAAGATTTCCAAGTTAAAGAAAAATAATAAAATTAAAAATGGTAAAAGTATGAGACCATCCACTTTCTGAGAATATAAGCTTTATGACCTGTAGTCACTATTAGTACTTTCTGTTAGATGACTTCCTTGTCCTTAATGTGTCTTTTTCTCTACATATGTGCCACATGTCTTACAACCCAATCTCAGACTGTGTTCATGAATGATTCAACTATTATGGCTGTCAAGAGAACGGACTTAAAACTACTCTTCTATGTTACTAGAACTGAATTACTCAGAGTGCAAAGATAGTCAAGAGCAGGCCTTCTTAACTAGGGACCTTGAACTTGACCTAAGATGGCATATAAAGCATAAATAAGGGAAGAACCAAAGTTCAGAGTTCATAGATAAAACTGGAGAAGGGCCAGAGGGACTTCCCCAAAGGTAGAGAGAAGAGGGGCTAGAGGCCTTACCTAGATGACTACAGATCTAATGGTTTTCTGTCCTTCCTGGGTGCCAGGTCCCAAGGTTAATTGCAGCATTAGCACCATACCAAATTCTGTGAATGGTCACCATAGATATGGTTGGCCCTCAAGACAAACTTGTTCATGATGATGACGACGACGACTTAATATTTCATTATCTCACAACCCTATTAACCTGGGTATTTATTCATACCAATCCAATTCAATGCGATTAGCATTTATTGATTATTTGCCATATATAAGCTGAAGACTTACAGACAAAAAAGAAACTTGCCTTCAAGGATCTTACATTCTACTGTGGCAAAGCACCCTGTATGCTAGTAAAGTAAATATATACAAAATACATAAAAAATAAATACAATATGATTTCAGGGTGAGGAGAGCATTTATAGCAAGGCTAGCTGGGAGAGGAAAAGTTTCCTATAGTCATTTGAGTTTTGCTTTGAAGGAAGCTTAAGAATACTGACTCTTCTCTTTTACTTTTATATTCAAGAATTGTCAAATTCTATTTATCCGACTTTTGTAATGTTTCATACTATCATCCACTCACTCCCTTCTAATTTCACTAATTTAGCTAAATCATATGCTATCATTCTAACCTGCTTAGAATGTAGCCATGTCATCCTAAGAGCTGATACTGTTTTTACTCTCTCCCCACTCCAATTTGTCTTTTACAACAATATAGTATTTGATTTAACAGTTGATTAAACATCACAAAAGCACTGGATTTGAAACCATATTCTGTTGCTTGAAAGCAGTGGATTTGTGGGCAAGCTACTTAATGCTTCTCTGTTGCTAATCTGCAAAGTAAATTGCTGAATCTCAATGTTGGAAGAAGCCCTATGGGACATCTAATATATTTTTGAAAACATGCTTATAATTTGGAGAGTGTTTATGTATGTCAACTAGTTTGGTGAAGGACTTTGGGTCTTAACTTGTGTGAATCATTTGAAAGAACTGAATATGCTAAATCAGGAGGAGAGAATAGTGAATATTTGAGTAACTGAGTGTTGCAACATCCTCCTAATTCACTAGTCTAATAACCCTTTAATAAAGGAAATGAAATCATGCTGGCTCCATGTGATCAAAACATCTTTATTTAGATAAATCATGTAATGTTGCCAGGAAAGAAGAGGAAATAGGCATTTTTTGTTCTTTTGTTTTCAGTAGTGTCTGATTCTTCATGACCATTTTTTTTTGACAAAGAGGTTTGCCATTTCTGTTTCCAGATTGTTTTACAGATGAGGAAACTGAGGCAAAGAAGTTTAAGTGATTTGCCTAGGGTCACAGAGCTAGTAAGTGTCTAGAACTAGATTTAAACTCAGTTCTTCCTGACTTGAGGCACTGTGCCACCCAACATTTGTATAGTGTCTATTATGTGTCAGGCAGTGTACTAAGTGCTTTTAAAATATTATTTTATTTGATCCTCAAAACAACTCTGGGAGTTAGATGCTAATATTATTCCCATTTTCAGTTGAGAAAACTGAGGTAAACAAAGATTTTGCCCAAAGTCACACAGCTAATAAGTTCCAGAGTTAGCACTCTATCCACTACACCACCAACTATAATTGAATAATTGAAAGAATTACATTTAAGCTAAATGAGCTATGATTTATAGACTTCTACTGTTTTCACACTTCATTTTTTCTCTTTTCATTAAAAAAGTGGAAACAGCATTTACCTTAATCCAATTGTATATGTCTCCTTTTATGTTTTTTTAAAAACACTAGCAGAGCCTAAAGAATAACGCCTACCCAAATTTTTAGCTCATAAGAATATAGTTCTTATTATGCTAGTGACTTGCAACACTTCAAAAGAAACCAGAGGCTCTCCTATTGTCTCTCTACTTACAATATTTTTATTTTAGCATTTCCATACCAAAGGTAATACTCCTTGGCAAAGATCAGTGAGACAAAATAAAACTTGAGTAGTTATGCCATTTCTAAATAGTCCATTGTTGTCAACCTATTACCTGCTCTAACTTATGCCTTGTGAGAATCATTTGTAAGAGTTATGTGCATTGTCCAGAGGAGAGAATAATTGACTATTTGGGCAACTCATATCTGCACCATTGTCTCAATTCATCAGTCTAATAATACTTTTATGAAGAAACTTTTCTAAGATCTTTCTCTAACCATAACACTGATTCTAACCATATTTCTTGGTCATAACCCTAACTATGCTTGTTAATATTAACCATAATCTCATTAAAAGAAACAAACCACTAGTTCTAAATTTAACTCTAATCCCATTTGATTAATTCATTCATTATTTCTAACTTTATAATCCTAGAATCAAATCTTTTTTGTTATGTTATAATAAACAGTAAGATGCTTTCCCCTTTTTTTGCTATCCTTAGCATTCCAACACATCTCATATCATTTTGAGTTTTAATATTTTAAAATCTAATTTAATTCCCACTAATTATATGTAAAAACTGTTTGCAACATTTTTCTTTATTTTAAATTTATTAAAAAATTTTTATTTTTTAAAAATACCACTAAATCTCCTATAATAAAGTCATACAATTATAGTTGGAAGGGATTTTAGAGATGAGGAAACTAAGGCTGAAAGACAGTATGTCTTTTTATTTTGTTTTATTTTTTAAATTTAGAATATTTTTCCATGGTCACATGGTTTATGATTTTTTCTGTACCTTCCCAGATATGATAAGTAATTCCACTGGGTTACAAATGTATTATTGTTCAAAACCTATTTCCATGTTTTCCATATTTGTAATAGAGTGATCTTTTAAAATCAAAATCCCAATCATATCCCCATTGATCCTGTAAACCTTAAAATTTCTTAGACTTATAAATGTTGGAAATTTCACCATTGGGAAATTTCATACTTGAAAAATTTCCTATTGATAGTGGGAACTCTATTGGAATGTGAACCCCATTGGCATGGGAGGTTCCTCCTCCGCCCTTCTTAAGATTACTTTAGGACAGAAACCTTTTGCTGTACAATGGAAAGGGCTTTGACCTATGCTTAAGCATAGAACAGGAATTTCTTTGAGTCATGATTGATTTTAGAATTGATACAATAGAGATACTTGGAATGACAGAACCAGGTCTTGGAAAATACAATTTCCACCCCACTCAGTCCTAACAGGATTTAGGAAGGGCTGCAGCATAGATCAAAATTTAATTATTCCAATCTCTACCCTACTCAGGGTAACAGGATTTAGGAAGGACTGTAGCAAAAGATCAAGATTTAATTATTTGAGAATATGACCTTCAACAGACATGTGCAAAGCCACAGACCTCTGGACGGTCCTTGGTTAAGCTAGAGCCACCATTGGCACAGGGAAGACATGGACAGTGATTGGTAGATGTGAGAACTGAGGGGAGGGAACTTGGATGGTTTCCTTAAAGATAGAGGGGTCTGAGGACTGAGGGGGGTTGGTTGGAGATGTTTTTGGTCTGAGAGGTGGTGCTTTGAGGGTTGGCTCCGAAGGAAGCTGGAGGTGGAGGCCCCTGAGACTGTTTCTCCATTTTGGTCACGTGAGTAATAGGGACTCATCTCCTTTCTTTGCCCCAGCTATCTAATGGCTTGGGACTTTTGGCCCAGCCTGAACAGAAGGGGGTATTTAAGCCCTATTCCCTTCTCTCCCCTTTCTTTCTCCCCCTCTCTATCTCTAATACCTTTCTTCATCCTGTTTGTAATTAAACTCCATAAAAGGTTGACTGCTGACTTGAGTTTTCATTTAGGAATTACATAGCTGAATTCCTTGGCGACCTTAAATTAATATATATCAGTCTTTTAAAGTGATTTCCTTGTCACAATCCACATGATCGATCAAATGTTTTTCTTTTGCATTCCTATCCCCAAGGTTATTTTTTTGGAGGTGGATAGCTTTCTTTCTCATAAATTTCTCTGGATTATCCTGGATTATTGTACTGCTAATAGAAAAGTCTGTTATACTTGATTGTGCCACAGTGTATCAGTCTCTGGGTACAATGTTCTTCTGGTTCTGCTCCTTTTGCTCTGCATCAATTCCTGGAAGTCTTTCCAGTTCACATAGAAATGCTTCAGTTCGTCATTTCTTTCAGCACAATAGTATTCCATCAACAGATACCACAATTTGTTCAGCCATTCCCCAATCGATGGACCCCCCCCCATTTTCCAATTTTTTGTCTCTCCAAAGATTGCAGTTATAAATATTTTTGTACAAGTCTTTTTTTCCTTAATATCTCTTTGTGGTACAAGCCCAGCAATGATATGGCTGGATCAAAGGGCAGGCAGTCATTTAAAACCATTGTACATAGTTCCAAATTGCTCTCCAGAATGGTTGGACCAATTCACAATTCCATAAGCAGTGTATTAATGTCCCAACCTTTCCACATCCACTCCAGCATTTATCACTTTCCTTTGCTGACATATTGGTCAGTATGCTAGGTGGGAAGTGGTACTTTAATGTTATTTTAATTTGCATTTCTCTAATCAGGAGGGATTTAGAACACTTTTTCATGTGTTTACTGTTAGTTTTGATTTCTTCATGTTAAAACTGCCTATTCATGTCCCTTGACTATTTGTTGATTGGGGAATGGCTTGATTTTTTTTGAAAATATGACTTAGTTCCTTATATATTTGAGACATTAAACCTTTGTGAGAGAGTTCTATTATAAAAATTTTTTTCCCAGTTTGCTGCTTTACTTTTAATTTTGGTTGCATTAGTTTTATTTGTACAAATCATTTTAAATTTGATATAATCAAAGTCATTCATTTTACATTTTGTAATGTTCTCTGTCTCTTGCTTGCTTTTAAATTCCTTCATTTCCCACAAATCTGACAGGTATACTATTCTATGTTCACTTATTTTATTTATGATTTCACTCTTTATATTTATGTCCTTCACCCATTTTGAATCTATCTTGGTATAGGGAGTGAGATGTTGGGTCTAAACCTCATTTTCCCCATACTGTTTTCTAACTTTCTTAGAAGTTTTTGTCAAAAAGTGAGTTCTTGTCCCAAAAGCTGGGATCTTTAGGTTTATTGAACACTTGCCTGCTGAGGTCATTTACCCCTAGTCTATTCTATTGGTCCACCCTTTTCTCTATTAGTCAGTACCATGTTGTTTTGAAATTTGCAACATTTTTCTAAGAACATTGAGTCCTGAATTATCTTCTACTTTCCCTTCCTTCTAACCCCCATTCCCCTTGAGATGGAAATCAATCTCATATAAATTAAACATATGCAATCATGTAAAACATTTTTCTATATTGATACTTTTTTTTTAAAGAAAACTGAAATAGAAAAAAATTTAAGTGAAAAAATTTTGCTTTGGTCTGTATTCATACTCAGTTTCTTTTCTCTGGAAGTAGATAGCATTTTTAAAAGCATGAGTCATTTTGGAAGTTTTTGAATCATTGTACTGATAATAATAGCTGTTATTCCCACTTGTTCATTGTAAAGTATTCCTGACACTTTAAAATGTTCTTCTGATCCTTCTTATTTTCACTCTACTTTAGTTTGTTTAAGTCTGTCTTTCCAGGTTTCTTTGAGTTCCTCCTACTTGCCATTTCTTACAGTACAATAGTATTCCATTAGAATCATATAACTTACCCAGCCATTCCCCAATTGATAGATATCCCATCACTTTCAAAAGCTTTGTCCCCCTAAAAAAGTCACTTTAAACATTTTTGTACATATAGATCCCCTTTTTATCTCTTTGGGATACAAATTGTATAAGTGGAAATTTTCTACCTTTGAACTAAGTTCTCCCAGAATTCCTTTTGCATTTCCCAGAATTACTCTCCTCTCTCCACCACATTGTGTAGTCACATTTTGTATACAGTTGGCTATAACTTGGCCTCTCGCTCTCTTCTCTCTCAACTGAGGCTTGTAGTGCCCCTTTTACTCTAGCTTTTTATTTTAGTTATTTAATAAATCTTATAAAATATATTACTTGGAGTATTGGATATTAATTTTAAAATCTACATTTGGCTAACCACTTTGGAACAGAATTTCCAAAAAAAAATTAAGCCTTAAAAAATGAAAAGAATAGAGACCCTAGATAATTTTGCAAGCCATGTTTTCTCCCACTGCTGCTGGTGCTGGTGCTTCTGTTCTCAAGCTACTGTGGTTTGCACCATCGCCCCTCATTCCCACCCCCTGACATACATACTGCTGAGGTGTGCTGGGAGGTTTCAGCCCTTTGGATTTTGGAAATACCTTCCTGGTCCTGCACAGAGGGTGACATATACATCTTTTCATCTCCCTTCATTTTCCCCCCAACATGGGTTTTCAAACCTGTGCTAGCCACTTTTCAGTAGGGAGAACCCTATGTGGAGAAGCAAACCCATGCTATTCAGCCTCACCCTACTTCTAGTTTCTAAGAAGATTAAAAAAAAAAGCTGACTCTGGACCCCTAGTTTAGAAGGCTATTATTGAGAATTTTTTCATAGGGAAGACAGATAGCCCAAATCAGTGGAATTAAAGCCAAAGTTTTTGGGTGCCCCTAGGGAGGAGGCAAAGAACAATACTTTTCCAAGTCTCCTAACTAATTCCTAACCTCCAAGTCAGGGTCTTTTGTTTTTCCTGTAAACAAAAGCCATTGACCTTTATTTGAGGAGTAAACATGTTACAAAGCATGGCCTACTTTTCCTGCTTATCTCAAACAGCTCCCATTCTGTGCAGAGTTTTATAGAGTTTTACAGAAGCTCAAAGTTTTGGAGTGTCTTTTCTTACCACTTTTCCTAGTGGGTTTTGTGTTGATTAGATATCTTGCAGTTGATATATTGACTAAGCTTAAGATTCAGATGGAAGATCCATTGCCTTACACCTTCTTGTCATTTTGGCCTTTCCATTTTCTACACCAAACCCAATATGAAATTCATCCACACTATGCTCAGTGTGGGTTGGGGAACTTCAAAGGTGTGACAAAAAAAATGCAAATGGGTGATAAATACTGGGGAGGGGAAGGAACCTTAAGGAGATATGAACCTTTATTGATGTTATTTTTTTGAGTTTTGTTTACCCTACATGATAGTAAAGAAATCAATTGGAATTAGAGAAAAGGATTTTTGCATTCACTGCCTGTACCCTGTCAATGTTTATTGTATTTTGCTGATTGCTTTAAGGTTTCATTTTCTTTTAAGCTCATATATTAATCTAATCAATATTTTTCTGTTACATTGAATCATTTAAGCTACTGTGTTTTGCCTATTAGATATAGTCTCTTACATTATTTGATTTGTACCTTTCCCCTATGACTGGATTGAACAAAATATCATTGTACAAACCCATAGTCATCTTGTACAAACTCTCTTCAATGGCAAAATCATAACTCCTATGTATGCTGGATTTGTAATCTAATCCATATTGAGGTCACATATTGCTTATACAGCCTTGTATTCCTTTTTGCCTTTTTTAATTGTCACATGTTAAGGGTAAATTTTTGGGTTGAGATTGAATATATTATTTAGTGGTCACTAGGATTTAAATTCTAAATCCCAATGAAATACTCAAGTTAGAATGGAATTTTATGGTGGTTTATTTATAATAGAAGGAAGAAATTAAGTAGGAGAAAGAGGTAAAGGGATAAATATTTAGTCTGGGCTGGCATGAGCTAGGGGGATTTCAGAGGTCTTTCAGCCAAGGGACCTTCCCAGAAGATTAAATCTAGCTTGGATTCCAGATAGGAGGCCACCTCTAAGATGAGGGGCCTCCTTGGAGACTGGAGCCTTTAGAAGGGTCAAGGGAAAGGGAAGTCAGCCTTAACATTCACCACGTAGTCGCCTAAGGGAAGCAGTCTCAGGACCCACTCTTCATAGCTCCTCCAAGTAAAGTTTTACCACGTAAGTCCCCAAAAGTCACAAAAAATCCCCTCTCACTGGAAGTGGCACAAAATATAAAGGCAGTTATTTACATCACTTCCTGTGTCTCTCATGTACCAATGGTGGCTTAAACTTGGCTTAGGACAGTCCAAGGGGTTAGTCAGTCTTCTTCAATTTGTCATTTGCTAGCACACACAGGTCACAGACCATCCTCCCCCACACTTAATCCTTAAATGGTGGTGTATACATTCTTTGTTGCTAAAATTATAAAAACTAAGCAGGGTGGAGTAAATTTAAAATCTCCACACATAGATGTTGGATGGACTCCATCAAAACTAGTTACAACCTGTATACAACCTTTGGAGAACTTAATGAGCTAAATATCTCAATTAATTCTAAGCAGTCTTCAGAAATGATTTTATATAGTTAGTAGCTTCTGAATGACATATATATGTATATAATTCATATGTAATATATATAACATAATAGATATTCAAAAGGAATGTTGAATTAAAGGTAGAGAACAAAATAGAAATTCCTGCTATAAAAGTTTTATATAAGGCATGAAGCCAAAGTAGCTTCAGTATAATATTTAACTTTTCAGTTTAATATACTTCCACCTGAACAATATAGATTCTTGGTGATGTTTTAGACCCAAAAGGTTTTCATCAGCAGAAGAGAGGGCTTTTTCCCCTAGGCTCTTCTGCAGAATTTTGGAATGATGCCAGTAACAGACTTTGTTAAAAATATATTTGCCATGTTTGAAGATTTGCTAGATCTGTAGAACTTGGGACAATTATCCATGAGTTCATAGATTTTTAAAATTTCATACAGCAAGTAGCTATGTAGATTCATGTGAATCCCATGTGATGGTGGGTTTGTTTGCTATTGTCATTAACTGGGCTTTTGGGAATTTTGGTACCTTTTTTAAATGTGCATTATCTACTGTACTACTATTTTATAAAGCTGTTACTTTATGAAAATCATTTGAATTCACACAATGGTTCATGGCCAAGTTAAAAAGGAAATGGATCTCATTTTGGGTGAGAAACCTTTGTATTCTACTTTTCCTTGGCTGACATAGTGTGTTACTGATTGTAAGCTATATATTTTTGATTTTTAAAACTTTAAAAAATTATTTTTCTTCCTGGTATGTGCAATACAGTATTTCAGTTTTATTTTATTTTCTCTCCTTTTTTATGAACTTGAACCACATTTTAACAGTAATAAAAAGTTTTTTGATTTTCCACTAGGGTAAAAGTCCATTAACCTTAATATCAATGCATACCCATAAAGCTTTAGACTATAGAATCCTGGCATTGATTTTTTTAAAGTTGTGGCATTTTTTCTTAATGGTTCTGTCTGATTCCAGGAGAAGGGAATACAAAAAGAGACACTGTAATCAAGCACAAGGTCAAAGAGACCAATCCATCCTAGTAGGATTGATGAAATTTTGAGCCAAGACAAGAGGATGTGAACTTGTTTGGGGTTAGAGGTTAGAGGGTTAGAGAAATTGTTTGTGGCTGTTTTGACATATGCCAGAGACAGGTCTTCTCTGAACACATTCTACCAAGCACCTCCCTTTGGTTGCCATTCTGGTTCCAGTATCCCTTAGAAAAAAGATAAAATCAGACCAAGACATTCTATTTCCCAAATTGCTATTGAAATCTAGCCCCTTTTTCTGTCTTTCATAGTTTGGCAAACTTTCTGTACTCCTGGCTACTCTTTAGGTAAGTGCAAAATTGAAATTATAGGCTTATTTGACATAAATCACTTTAATTGGGCCCTGATTCAAGTACCTATTATAGGTTTGTTTTTCTTTACTTAAAATTTTTATACATAAGACTTTGATATTTTATATTTCATCCAGGAGTTATTTTTTCTCTTTCATTTGGATGGTTTTTTATTTTTTGATTTTCTTTTGGCAATTGATTCATGTACCTCATAATTCAGCCATGCATCCTTGAGTGATTCCTGTATTTGTTATTATCCTCTTCAGGAGGGAGGATTATGTTATTGTTGTGAACTTTGATTTGAATTTGAGCCTAATTTAGAAGAAGAGACTACCTCTCAGAATCCAGAAAGTTAACTTTCAGAGAAGGAGACATGAAGATATGTGCAGAGACCACATACTGCACCAGAAGATCCAGAGTGAACTTTGAAATATGGTGAATTTGAATTTTGGGGGTTGAATGCATTTATTTTGAATGTATACTCTTATGCCAAAGGGGACTGCTCCCAAATTTGCTTTTTGTCAATGTGCCTAGCAATCATTGGTTTTGTTCTCTTTTCCTTTTATCAAGTTATTGCAATTTATAAGTTGGTTGTGTTTAAAATGATCCCTTTTGGGAGACAGGTCTCCCAAAAGGATCATGGGGGAATATATAAGTGGAAATTTTCTGCCTTTGTACTATATTCCCCAGAAATCCTTTTGTATTTCCCAGAATTCCTCTCTTCTCTCTACCACATTACGTGGTGTGTATATAGTAAGCTGTAACTTGACCTCTCCCTCTCCTCTTGCCACTGTGGCTGAGTTAGCACTCTTTTTACTCTAGCTTTTTTTAGTTATTTAATAAATCTTATAAAATATATTACTTGGAGTGTTGGTAATTAATTTAAAAATCTACAAAATCTGGTAGTAGTTTGATCAAAGGGTATGTACTGTTTTATAGCCCTTTTGCTATAAGTCAAAATTGCTCTCCTGAATGACTGAATCAGTTCACAACTCTCCCAAAGCATGAGTTTCTTTCATATATCCCTGCCAAGTTTTGTCATTTTTGTTTTCTGTCATAATAGTCCATCTGATGGGCATGGTTTGGTACTTCAGAGTTGTTTTAATTTGTATTTCTCTAATTAATAGTGATTTAGAGCATTTTGCATGATTATAGAGAGCTTTAATTACTTTGAGAAATGCCTGCTCATATCCTTTGACCATTTATCAATTGGGGAATGACTTTTACTATTACATATTCAATTAATTTCTCTATGTATTTGAGAAATGGGTCCTTTATTAGAGAAACTCAAAACTTTTCCACCATTATGATTACTTTGTATTATTTTCCATCCTATTTACTCTTGTTTAGTTTCTGACCTCTACCTCCCTCAGTTGCCCTCTTTTCTATTACTCCCACCTCCTCTTCTTTTATCTCCTTTCCCTCTTATTTTCCTGCAGGTTAAGATAACTTTCTTCACCCTATTGATTGTGTATGTTCCTGAGAGTAAGGCTCACATGCTTTCCTTCCTACCTAATCCATTTTATCCTCCATTGTGAATACTCTTTCATAACTTTTTTATGGCCAATAATTTACTACATTCAATGTTTCCCTTCCCCCTATTCTCAATGCATTCTTCCTTCTCACGTTTTAATTTTTTCCTATCATTCCATCACCTTCAACTCACACCTTAAGCCTATTCCTTTGTATATTCTTTCTAACTGCTCAAGTCTTGTATTTGAGAATCAAAATTTCCACACAGCTCTTGTCTTTTCATCAGGAATGTTTGAAAGTCCTCTATTTCATTGAATACCTATTTCCCCCCTGAAAGATTATGTCAGTTTTGCTAAGTCAGTGATTATTGGTTGAAATCTTACTTTCTTTGTCCTTTGTAATACCATATTGTAGGCCCTCTAATCCTTTAATGTAGAAGCTGCTAAATCTTGTCTTGTATTGACTGTGGATCCACAATATTTCAATTGTTTCTTTTTGGATGCTTGAAATATTTTCTCTTTGACTTGGGAGTCTTAGAATAAGACTAACATTTCTTGGAATTGTCCTTTTGAGATTGCTTTCAGTAGATAATTGATCTTTCTATTTACATTTTGTCCTCTCTGGTTCTAGAATATCAGGCCAGTTTTCCTTAATAATTTCTTGAAAGATGAGATCTAAGCTCTTTTTTTAATCATAATTTTCAGTTAGTATAAAATTCTTGAATTATTTCTTCTGGATTTATTTTCCAGGCCAGTTGCTTTTGCCATGAGATATTTTACATTGTCTCTTTTTAAAAAAATTCTTTTGTCTGGGGGCAGCTGGGTAGCTCAGTGGATTGAGAGCCAGACCTAGAGATGGGATGTCCTAGGTTCAAATCTGGCCTCAGACACTTCCCAGCTGTGTGACCCTGGGCAAATCACTTGACCCCCATTGCCTAGCCCTTACTACTCTTCTGCCTTGGAGCCAATACACTATTGACTCCAAGATGGAAGGTAAGGGTTTAAAAAATTCTTTTGACTATATTTGATTATTTTTGATGCCTTATGGATTCATTACCTTCAATTTGACCACCTCTAATTTTTACAGCATGGTTTTCTTTTTTTCTTAATTCTTTTATTTAAGTTTCAATCTACAAAAGGATTAATATGGAAAAATGTTTAAAAGCATAGAAAAGGAAATAATCTCATCATCAAATATATAAACTGAGTGCCATTGTATCTAAATTCAAAAAATAAAACCTAATCATATTACAAAAAAGACATCGATAATAAAATGATAATTGTAGTAGATTTTAAAGTTTCTCTTTCAAAGCTGCATAAATCTGACAGAGAAACAAAAAGGGAAACAATAATGAAACTTGAAAAAATTACACTTCAAAGACATGTTTCTGTTGAATGAACCTTTGGAAAAAAATATAACATAGTGCTTGTTGTAATTCTTCCCATGTAACTGCGAAAATGTGGGTTTCAAGACTGTAAATTGCCAAAACTGTAAAGATAAATTTCAGTGTCTTGATTTAAATCAAAAACAAGTAGTCGCCATGAGAAAAATTCCCAAATATGAAAATATACCCAAGTCAGCTGGGTTTTATGGAGATTTTAATTAATACAAATGAAGGAATTGAGGAAAAGGAGAGAGAGAGAGAATAAGAGAAAATAGCATGAAGGGCCTAGGCCTGAGCCTTAAGAGAGACTAGTCAGTCTTTAATCACTCACCACAAGATTTGTCCCAAGCAAAACTCCAGTCCTTCACTGAAATCTTCAACTCCTGAACTGAATTCAGAGATTCAGCTTCTCCAACTAACTTCAAACTCCAACTAAGTTCAGAGAGCCAGCTACTCCAAACTAACTTCAAAACTCTCCCTAAGTTCAGAGAGACCAGCTCCTTTTAAAGAGAAATTTCTCTTTTGTCACCTCCCCTAAATTTTCACATGTACTAATCACAGTAGAAGTTTCCCCCAGAACTGACCATTCTTAGTTCACATCTTCTTTTGTTATCACCTTCTCTAAGTAGACTAAAACTTCATGCCTCTTGCCTTTTGTAAGTTGCTTGACCTTTTTAGTGATTAATTTAACCTTTATAGGTACTTACCACCCTTTTGTATTAGATCTAAAAATAGACCTAGCTTAGGGTTTTTGCTTCACTATAAGTATGAGTTGGGGACTTTTCATTGTTCAGTAAGGAGTTTACAATTTTATCTTCCCCTAAAGTATGCCTAAGTATGGATGGAGTAATGTTAAAATTCCCAATACATTTCTGATCAAGTACCTCCATTTGTTACAATAAAGGAATAGCTTAACCAAATCTTCTAAGGTAGAGTCTGAGCAGTTTTTAAGATTCACACCCATACGTATATTGCAAAGTAGGCAGTTCAGTGAAAGTATCAGTTCTTACACATTTTACTCAATATTCTCTAAGTTTATTTAAACTCTATTTGGTCAATTTAAAACATTATTCCTTGGTTACAAATATCATATTCTATTCTTCCCTCCCTCCCCACTCCTCACATAGAAGATGTACAATTCCACAGAGTATTACATGTGTCCTTCATCAGAATCCATTTCATGTTGTTGGTGTTTGCATTACGATGTTCATTTACAGTCTGCCTCTCCAGCCATATTCCCTTGACCCATGTAATCAAGCACTTGTTTTACTTCTGTGTTCCTACTCCCACACTTTTTCCTCTGAATGTGGATAGTATTCTTTCTCATAGATCCCTCCAGGTTGTTCAGGAACACTTCATTGCCACTAATGGAGAAGTCTTTTACATTCGATTGTACCACAGTGTATCACTCTGTGTATAATGTTCTCCTGCTTCTGCTCCTTTGCTCTACATCACTTCCTGGAGTTTGGTCCAATTCCCATGGAATTCTTCCACTTTATTATTCCTTGAGGACAATACTATTCAATCACCAACATATACCACAATTTATTCTGCCAATCCCCCAATTGAAGGGAATTCCCTCATTTTCCAATTTTTTCCCACCACAAAGAACACAGCTATGAATATTTTTTGTGGTACAAACCCAGCTGTGCTATGGCTGGATCAAAGGGCAGACAGTCTTTTAGTGCCCTTTGGGCATAGTTCCAAATTTCCCTCCAGAATGATTGGATCAATTCACTACTCCACAACCAATGCATAATTCTCCTAACTTAGCCACATTCCCTCCAGCATTAATTACTTTCCATTGCTGTCATATTAGCGAATGTGCTAGGTGTGAGTTGATACTTCAGAGTTGTTTTGATTTGCATCTCTCTGATTATAAGAGATTTACAACAATTTTTCATGTACTTATTAATAGTTTTCATTTCTTTGACTGAAAATTGACTATTCATGTCCTTTTCCCATTTATCAATTGCAGAATGGCTTTATTTTTTTAGACAATTGATTTAACTCTTTATAAATTTGAGTAATTAGACCTTTGTCAGAGGTTTTTGTTATGAATAATTTTCCCCAATTTGTTATTTCCCTTCTAATTTTGGTTACATTGGTTTTGTTTGTACAAAACCTTTTTAATTTGATGTAATCAAAGTTATTTATTTTACATTATGTGACTCTTTCTAAGTCTTGCTTGGTTTTAAAATCTTTCCTTTCCCAAAGGTCTGACATGTATACTATTATGTGTTCACAAAGTTTACTTATAGTTTCCTTCTTTATGTTCAAGTCATTCACCCATTCTGAGTTTATCTTGGTGTAGGGTGTGAGGTGTTGATCCAAACCTAATCTCTCCCACACTTTCTTCCAATTTTCCCAGCAGTTTTTATCAAATAGTGGATTTTTGTCCCAAAAGCTGGGATCTTTGGGCTTATCATAGACTGTCTTGCTGAGGTCACTTACCCCAAGTTTATTCCACTGATCCTCCTTTCTGTCTCTTAGTCAGTACCATATTGTTTTGATGACCACTGATTTTTAGTATAGTTTGATATCTGGTACAGCAAGGCCACCTTCCTTTGCTTTTTCTTCCATCAATTCCCTGCATATCCTTGATCTTTTGTTATTCCAAATGAACTTTGTTATGATTTTTTTCTAATTAAGTGAAAAAAAGAATTTTGGTAGTTCAATGGGTATGGCACTAAATAACTAAATAAGTTTGGGTAGGATTGTCATTTTTATTATGTTAGCTCATCCTACTCATGAGTAGTTAATTTTTTCCCAATTGTTTAGATCTAGTTTTAATTGTGTGGAAAGTGTTTTGAAGTTGTGTTTATATAGTTCCTGTTGTAAAAATAGACTCAAATCCAGTACTTCAATCCCCAGAAGTCCTTGCTCCACTTCCCCAGAATGCCCTCTAATCTCAGTCAATTCTCACCTGGGCTGAGAGCGAGATGGGGGTATTTAAACCTGGTTGTGAATAGGCTCGGGATTTTTTGGACTTCTGTTTTAGAGTAGAAGAGTCTCTTTCATGATATGAGGTTATCTTGTCTAGGTCTCTCTGGCCTAGGCATGTGCTTTCTTATTCTGTATTTTCTTTAATCCTTAACCTTTAATAAACCTCATAAAAATACAATACTCCTTGCAGAGAGAAACTAATTTCTACCTCTATCAGTATCCCCTAAATTTTAATCTTTACACTGTGTTTGTCTCAGCAGATAGAATCCTAAGTATTATATATATATATATATATATATATATATATATATATATATATATATATATATATATATATAAAGAAATTCTGATGGCTTATGTGGATTTATTTTCTATCCTGCAACTTTGCTAAAGTTGTTGATTATTTCCCCTACCTTTTTGGCTGGTTCTCTAGGATTCTTTAAGTAGACCGTCATATCATCTGCAAAGAGTGATAGCTTGGTCTCCTCATTGCCAAATTTAATAACTTTAATTTATTTTTCTTCTCTAATTGCTACTGCTAGTATTTCTAGTACAAAGTTAAATATTAGAGGTGATAATAGGCATCCTTGTTTCACTCCTGATCTTATTGGAAAGGCTTCTAGTTTATCCCCATTACAGATGATGTTGGCTGATGGGTTTAGATAAATACTGTTTATTATGTTTAAGAAAGACCCTTCAATTCCTATGCTTTCTAGTGTTCTCAATAGGAATGAGTGTTGTATATGGTAAAAGTTTTTTTCTGCATCTATTGATATAATCATGTGATTTTTGTTGGTTTTCTTGTTGATATGGTCAATTATGTGGATGGTTTTCCTAATATTGAACCATCCTTACTTTCCTGGTCTAAATCCCACCTGATCATAGTGAATAACCCTAGTGATGACTTGCTGGAGTCTTTTTGCAAGTATCCTATTTAAGATTTTTGCATCTATGTTCATTAAGGAGATTGGTCTGTAGTTTCTTTCTCCAAAGCCTACCTGGCTTTTGAATCAGTACCATATTTGTTTCAGAAAAGGAATTCGGTAGAACTCCCTTTTTGCTTATTATGTCAAATAGTTTGTGTAGTATTGGGATTAACTGTTCTTTGAATACTTGATAGAATTCACTTGTGAATCCATTAAGCCCTATGGATTTTTTCTTAGGGTGTTCTTTGATGGCTTATTCAATTTCTTTTTCTGATATGGGATTATTTAAGAATTCTCTTTCTTCTTCTGTTAATCTAGGGAATTTATATTTTTCTAAATACTCATCCATATCACCTAAATTGCCATATTTATTGCCATATAATTGGGCAAAATAGTTTTTAATGATTGCCTTAATTTCCTCTTCATTGGAGGTGAGGTCTCCCTTTTCATTTATGATACTGCTAATTTGGTTTTCTTTTTTTCTTTTTTTATTAGATTGACCAATTCTTTGTGTATTTTGTTTGTTTCTTCTTTTCAAAATACCAGTATCTCTAATTTGGTTTTCTTCTGGGGATTTTTAATTTGTTTGCTTTCAAGTTTTTTGATTTATATGTCCAATTCATTGCCCTTTGTTCTCCCTAATTTGTTAATATATGAACTCAAGGATATAAATTTTCTCCTGAGTACTGTTTTTGCTGCATCCCATAGATTGTGAAAGGATGTCTCATCATTGTCATTTTCTTCAATGAAATCATTAATTGTTTCTATGTTTTGTTCTCTAACTGATTTTGGAGAATCATATTATTTAATTTCCAATTATTTTTTGACTTGGCTCTCCATGTACCCTTACTGATCATTATTTTTATTGCCTTATTATCTGAAAAGTTTGCATTCATTATTTCTGCTTTTATGCATTTGTTTGCCATGTTTTTATGACCTAGTACATGGTCAATCTTTGTGAATGTACATGTGCTGCTGAAAAAAAGGTATATTCATTTTTGTCCCTATTTATTTTTCTCTATTTATCTATTAACTCTAATTTTTCTAAGATTTCATTCACATATTTTATCTTTCTTATTTATTTTTTTATTTGCATTACATGTTTTCTTGATTTGAAACCATTGCTATGTTGATAATATTTGCATTAGAGTGTTCATTTAGAGTCTCTCCTCTGTCATGTCCCCTCAACCGCTATATTCAGGCAGTTGCTTTTCCTCGGTGTTTCTACTCCCACAGTTTGTCCTCTGCTTATGGATAGTGTTTTTCTCCTAGATCACTGCAGATTGTTCAGGGACATTACACCGACAGTAATGGAGAAGTCCATTATGTTCGATTATGCCACAGTGTATTTGTCTCTGTTTACAATGTTCTCCTGGTTCTGCTCCTCTCACTCTCTATCACTTCCTGGAGGGCATTCCAGCTTCCAAGGAATTCCTCCACTTTATTATTCCTTTTAGTACAATAGTATTCCATCACCAACATATACCACAATTTGTTCAGCCATTCCCCAATTGATGGGCATCCCCTTGTTTTCCAATTTTTGGCCACCACAAAGAGCGCAGCTATGAATATTCTTGTACAAGACTTTTCCCCCATTATCACTTTGGGGTACAAACCCAGCAGAGCTATGGCTGGATCAAAGGGTAGACATTCTTTTGTCGCCCTTTGGGCATAGATCCAAATTGCCCTCCAGAATGGTTGGATCAGTTCACAACTCCACCAGCAATGAATTAATGTCCCTACTTTTCCACATCCCCTCCAGCATTCATTACTTTCCTTTGCTGTCATGTTAGCCAATCTGCTAGGTGTGAGGTGATACCTCAGAGTTGTTTTGATTTGCATCTCTCTGATTATAAGAGATTTAGAACACTTCTTCATGTGCTTATTAATAGTTTTGATTTCTTTATCTGAAAACTGCCTATCCATGTCCCTTGCTCATTTATCAATTGGAGAATGGCTTGATTTTTTGTACAATTGATTTAGCTCTTTGTAAATTTGAGTAATTAAAACTTTGTTAGAGGTTTCTATGAAGATTTCCTCCCAATTTGTTGTTTTCCTTATGATTTTAGTTACATTGGTTTTGTTTGTACAAAAGCTTTTAAATTTGATGTAGTTGAAATTATTTATTTTACATTTTGTGATTCTTTCTATGTCTTGCTTGGTTTTAAAGTCTTTCCCCTCCCAAAGGTCTGACATGTATACTATTCTGTGTTTACCCAATTTACTTATGGTTTCCTTCTTTATGTTTAAGTCATTCACCCATTCTGAATTTATCTTGGTATAGGGTGTGAGGTGTTGATCAATTCCTAATCTCTCCCACACTGTCTTCCAATTTTCCCAGCAGTTTTTATCGATTAGTGGATTTTTGTCCCAAAAGCTGGGATCTTTGGGCTTATTGTATACTGTCTTGCTGAGGTCGCTTGCCCCCAGTCTGTTCCACTGATCCTCCTTTCTGTCTCTTAGCCAGTACCAAATTGTTTTGATGACTGCTGCTTTGTAATATAGTTTGAGGTCTGGGACTGCAAGGCCACCTTCCTTTATATTTTTTTTTCATTCTTTCTATGGATATCATTAATCCTTTGTTATTCCAAACGAACTTTGTTATGTTTTTTTCTAAATCGGTAAAAAATTTTTTGGGAGTTCAATGGGTATGGCACTAAATAGATAGCTAAGTTTGGGTAGGATGTTCATTTTTATTATATTGGCTTATCCTATCCATGAGCAGTTAATGTTTTTCCAATTGCTCAAGTCTGGTTTTAGTTGTGTGGAAAGTGTTTTGTAGTTGTGTTCATATAGTTCCTGTGTTTGTCTTGGGAGATAGATTCCTAGGTATTTTATTTTGTCTAAGGTGATTTTGAATGGGATTTCTCTTTCTAGTTTTTGTTGCTGAGCTGTGTTGGAATTATATAGAAATGCTAATGACTTATGCGGGTTTATTTTGTATCCTGCAACTTTGCTAAAGTCGTTGATTATTTCAATTAGCTTTTTGGTTGAATCTCTAGGATTCTTTAAGTAGACCATCATGTCATCTGCAAAGAGCAATAACTTGGTCTCCTCCTTGCCTATTTTGACATCTTCAATTTCTTTTTCTTCTCTAATTGCTACTGTTAGTGTTTCTAGTACAATGTCAAATAGTAAAGGTGTTAATAGGCATCCTTTTTTCACTTCTGATCTTATTGGGAATGCATCTAGTTTATCCCCATTGCAGATGATATTTGCTGATGGTTTTAGATATATACTGTTTATTATTTTTAGGAATGACCCTCCTATTCCTATGCTTTCTAGTGTTTTTAATAGGAATGGATGTTGTATTTTATCAAAGGCTTTTTCTGCATCTATTGAAATAATCATGTGATTTTTGTTCATTTGATTGTTGATATGGTCGATCATGTGGATGGTTTTCCTAATATTG
This sequence comes from Monodelphis domestica, assembly GCF_027887165.1. Lineage (NCBI taxonomy): Eukaryota > Metazoa > Chordata > Mammalia > Didelphimorphia > Didelphidae > Monodelphis > Monodelphis domestica. Next base: position 146,020,173 of record NC_077231.1, on the reverse strand, counting down.
AACCAGTCCTGCATCCCTGGTATAAATCCTACTTGATCATGGTGGATGACCCTTCTGATCACTTGCTGGAGTCTTTATGCTAGTATCCTATTTAAGATTTTTTCATCTATATTCATTAGGGAGATTGGTCTATAATTTTCTTTCTCTGTTTTTGACCTGCCTGGTTTTGGAATCAGTATCATGTTTGTGTCATAAAAGGAGTTTGGTAGAACTCCCTCTTTGCTTATTATGTCAAATAGTTTGTATAGTATTGGGATTAAATGTTCCCTGAATGTTTGATAGAATTCACTTGTGAATCCATTGGGCCCTGGGGATTATTTTCTTAGGAAGTTCTTTGATGGCCTGTTGGATTTCATTTTCTGATATGCGATTAGTTAAAAATTCTATTTCTTCTTCTGTTAGTCTAGGCATTTTGTATTTTTGTATGTATTCATCCATGTCAGCTAGATTGGTGTATTTATTGCCAAATAATTGGGCAAAGTAATTTTTAATGATTGCCTTAATTTCCTCCTCATTGGAGGTGATGCCCCCCTTTTCGTCTTTGATGCTGTTAATTTGCTTTTCTTCTTTCCTTTTTTAAATTAGATTGACCAGTACCTTGTCTATTTTGTTTTTTCAAAGTACCAGCTCCTTGTCTTATTTATTAAATCAATAGTTCTATCACTTTTGATTTTATTAGTTTCTCCCTTAATTTTTAAGATTTCTAGTTTGGTTTTCTTCTGGGGGGTTTTAATTTGTTTGCTTTCGAGTTTTTTGATTTGCATTTCCAATTCATTGACCTCTGCTCTCCCTAGTTTGTTAATATATTTACTCAGGGATATGAATCTACCTCTGATTACTGTTTTGGCTGCATCCCAAAAGGTTTGTAAGGATGTCTTGCCATTGTCATTCTCTTCGATGAAATTATTGTTTCTATGATTTCTTCTCTAACTAAATGATTCTAGAGTAACATATTGTTTAGTTTCCAATTAATTTTTGATTTGGTTTTCCCTGTACCATTACTGACCATTATTTTTATTGCCTTGTGATCTGAAAAGACTGCATTTATTATTTCTGCTTTTCTGCATTTGTATGCCATGTTTCTGTGACCTAGTGTATGGTCAATTTTTGTGAATGTGCCATGTGGTGCTGAGAAGAAGGTGTATTCTTTTTTGTCCCTATTTATTTTTCTCCATATGTCTATTAATTCTAATTTTTCTAAGATTTCATTCAGTTCTTTTACCTCTTTCTTATTTATTTTTTTGATTTGATATATCTAAATTTGATAGTGGTTGGTTCGAGTCTCCCACTAATTTGGTTTTACTGTCTATTTCTTCCTTCAATTCTCCTAGTTTCTCCATTAGAAATTTGGGTCCTATATTATTTGGTGCATACATGTTGATTAGTGATATTTCCTCATTATCTAACGTCCCTTTTAACAAAATATAATTACCTTCCCTATCCCTTTTAATCAGGTCTATTTTTGCTTTGGCTTTATCAGATATCATGATTGCCACTCCTGCATTCTTTCTGTCAGTTGAGGCCCAGAAGGTCTTACTCCATCCTTTAAGTCTGACCTTGTGGGTGTCAACCCGCCTCATGTGTGTTTCTTGAAGACAACATATGGTAGGGTTTTGGATTCTAATCCATTCTGCTATTCGTCTATGTTTTATGCGTGAGTTCATCCCATTAACGTTCAAAGTTGTGATTGTCACTTGTGGACTCCCTGGCATTTTGATATCCTTCCCTAATTCTAACCTTTCTTCTTTAGTTCTACCTTTTCATCCAGTGATTTACTTTAAATCAGTCGCCCTTGTCCCCTCCTTTGATATGTTATCCGTTCTAGTCCCTCTGTTTTTGTTCCCTTCCCTTTACCCCTCTTCTTTCCTGTTTTTTTGTGTTCTCTTCCCCCTACCCCCTTGGTTTTCTCTTCTCCCTATCCTTGTTGGGTAAGATAGAATTCAAGATCCCAATGGATCTGGATGTTCTTCCCTCTCAGAGTTGATTTCCCTGAGAGTAAGGTTTAAGTTAAAACTCTCTTCCTCTCCTTCTTATAGGAGTTTTCTTCCCCTCCCCTTCCCATGTGAATCTTTGTGTGAGAAAGATTATTCTATTTGGTTTTTCTTTTCCCCCTATTTACACATTATGTTTTCCCCACATATTAATATACATAGATTGATATAAATGTAATCCTTATAGAAGAGAGTTTGAGTAAAAGAAAAAGATATCATTTTTCTTCTTTTCCCTTTGCTTCATATTTACCTTTTCAGGTATTCCATGCTCTTTGTTTTTCAATATCGATCTTTCCACAGAGCTCTGGTCTTTTCTTTGCAAAAACTTGGAAATGTTCTAATTTGTTGAATGCCCATACTTTCCCATGGAAGTATATAGTCAGTTTTGATGGATAGCTGATTCTTGTTTGAAGGCCCAGCTCTCTTGCCTTTCTGAAAATCATGTTCCATGCCTTAAGGTCATTCAGAGTGGAACTTGCAAGGTCTTGTGTGATCCTGATTGGCATTCCTTTATACCTAAATTGTCTTTTCCTGGCTTCTTGTAAGATTTTTTCTTTTGCTTGAAAGCTTTGGAATTTGGCAATTACATTCCTGGGAGTTGTCTTTTGGGGATTTAGTGTAGAGGGTGTTATGTGGACTCTTTCAATTCCTGTATTGCCCTCTTGTTCTAGAATCTCTGGGCAATTTTCTTTGATTATATCTTATATTACAATGTCGAGTTTGCTGTTTATTTCTGACTTTTCTGGTAGTGCAATTATTCTTAAATTGTCTCTTCTTCCTCTATTTTCTAAGTCTATGACCTTGTCAGTGAAATATTTTGTATTCTCTTCTAATTTTTTGGTCTTTTGGCTTTGCTTTATTAATTCTTGCTCGTTGTTTTCCAGCTGCCTAATTCTGACCTTTAAAGCCTGGTTTTCCTTTTCAGTTTGGTCAAACTGGTTTTGTAGATGTATGAATTTCTTTTGCCTTATTTCCCACTTTTCCTCCCAGAGGGCTTCCATCTTTTTGATCATTTCCAATTCAAATTCTTCATGGGTTTGTGGAGAGTTTCCATTTCCTTTGGAAGGTTTCGGTGCATTTGCTTGTGTTTCCTCTTCTATCTCCTCTGTATTTTGTATTTTTGTTCCATAAAATGTGTCCAAAGTTGACCCTTTCTTCTTGTTTTTCTTGAAGTTTTGGGGCTTTTTTGCTTCTGTGCTATTTGCCATCTCTATCTGAGTGGGGAGGAATAGCTTTTCTTATCTCTGTCTGGTGTTCATAGGCTTTAGCTCTAGGTAAATTGTCAGTTCTCCCGAGCTATTCTGTCTTCCCGGGGAAGCCAGGAATTGCTGGTGTTTCGGTGTTACTGCCCTCCTCAGTTCCCTCCTGATGCTTCTCCGTTACCTTACTTCCACACTCTGAGCCTGGCTTGGAACTCTCTGCAAGGTGTTTCAATGTCTTTGCCGGCCAGAACACCCTGTTCTCTGAGGCGGGAGGGGCTGAGGCCTCCTGGAGCTCAGAGGGCTCCTGATAGGATTAATTTCTAATGGGTTGAACTAAGTATGCCCTGAGGCAGGGACCTTCCATGAGACTCCGATGGAAGGATCCAGCCAGGGGGCTACAGGTTCCTCCCCTCCCTCTCTCTGTTTCCCTGCTGTCTGTATTGGGTGCCCCCTCGACTGAGTCAGTTTGTTTTCAGGAAGCAGCCTTCAGAATAGCAGGCCCTGAGGCTCTGAGGTTCCCTCTGCTGCCTCAGACTCAGTGCTCTGGGTTGTTCTGCCTACCCCTTAGGTCCGAGTGATCTCGAGTTCTGGCTTTTGGGGGGCTGTACCTTTTGATCCAGGTCCAGGAGGAGGATTCCCAGGGTCTATGCTGTTGTTCGTTTTGAATTTTGGTGCCCTAGGAGCATATAGTTTGAGATCAGTAAGGAAGGGTTTCCGGAGATCTGAACTTTAGCTTTCTCTAAGCCACCATCTTGACTGGAAGTCTCCATTTCTCTTAGTTTTATCCTCTTTTTTACCTCTATTTTAAATATATTTCTTGACATATAACCCTATACAGTTTGTCACTTACCCTCTAAGTATACTTCTTCTAGCTACCCTGATGATAATAACATTTTTAAAGAGTTACCAATATCATCTTTTTTATAAGACTATTTGAACTTATTGGGTCCCCTAAGATGTTTTCCCCCCTTTCTTAATTACCTTTTGGTGATTCCCTTGAGTTCTGTGTTTGGGCATCAAATTTTCTGCTAAGCTAGGTCATTTCTTTGGGATACTTAGGAGTCTTCTATTTTATTAAATGACCTTACTTCCCCTGCAGGATTATAGTCAATTTTCCTGCGTAGTTGATTCTTGTTTGTAGACCCAGTTCCCTTGCTTTCTGGAATATCATATTCCATACTTCCTGGTCTTTCTGTATTTATGCTGCCAGGTCCTGTATTATCCTAATTGTGGTTCCATGATATCTTAATGGTTTCTTCTTAGAACCTTGTAGTATCTTTTCCTTGGTCTGGTAGTTCTTGAACTTGGCTATAACATTCCTGGGCATTGTCATTTGGGGATTTAATGCAGGAGGTGATCTGTGGATTGTTTCAATCTCTACTTTTCCCTCTTGTTCAAGAATGTTATGGCAGTTTTCTTGGATAATTTCCTGTAAAATCATGTCCAGGACTTTTCTTTTGTCATGATTTTCTGGTATTCCAATAATTCCTAAATTGTCTCTCCTGGATCTATTTCCCAGGTCTGTTCTTTTATCAATGAGGCATTTCATATTTTCCTCAATTTTTTTCATTCTTTTGATTTTGTTTTATACATTCTTGATGCCTTGTCAAGTCATTTGCTTCAAGTTGTTGGATTCTAATTTTTAAAGACTGAATTCATCTCTGACTTTTTGGTCATTCTTTTCCTTCTGGTCTGTTTTTCTTTGTAGGTCATCTTTCACTTTCTTTGCCTTGTTTTCAAACTGTCAATCCTGGCTTTCAAGACACCATTTTCTTGTTTTAGTTCATGAGCCTCTGTTTCCAGGTGACTTATTTTGCTTTTGAAGTTCTTTTCCCATTGTCTTCATCCTCTCTTAATTGTTTTTTGAATTGTATTTTGATTTCTTCCAAAGCCTGATTCTAATTCACTGGAGTTTATGCATTTTTGCTTGGTGTTTCTTGGTCCTTCTCTTCTCCATTTCATTTTTGTTCATTACCTTGATATAGCCTGTCAATTGTAATTTATTTTTTTCTTTTTCTGTTGTTTACTCATATTTTTCAGTTATTTACTCCCTCTCATTGGCTCTAATCTTTTTCCTCTGATTATTTGTTGAATGCATGGGTTTGGGCTATTCTGTCCTGAAGGGGCTTCTTCTCTGCTCTGCTGATGGACTAGATTAGGCTGATGGCGTATTAATGAGCCCTGAGGTCAGATCTTCCCCAGCTGGCAGCTGAAGCTGAAGGTATAGGTGAAGGTGTGGAGGCTGAATGGAGCTGGGCTTCCCACCCTGTTATTGAGATATTCTGTTATTGTTACAGTCTTTGCCCTGGCATCAGAGTCAGCAGGATTCTTACTGAGCCTCTCAGTGTAGTCAGTGGGGGAGATTAGGTTTCTCTGCCTTCCAAAGGTTTTTTATCTGCCCTGTTGATAGACTAGATTAAGCTGAGGTGGAGTTGATCTGTGTAGCTGGATGTGGCCTGAGGTCAAAACCTTGAGAAGGGGGCTCCAAGAAGAAGAGTAGTAGCTGTGACTAGGCTGCCCTCCCCAACTCACCTCTCCTCCAGCTGCCTTGCTGCTGGCTTTGGTTAGATCCCTGACCCTGGCATAGCTGTGGCAGAAAGGCATTACTTCCAGGAGGGAGTCTTCATCTAGAGATTCTAGCAACCACCTGAGATTCAGCACAGTAGGTGGGGGAAGGGTCCTGGGACTTTCCTTTTCCTTAATCTCAGGAGCTATATTCTTAATATAATTGCCACCTCACTGAATCTCAATATCTATATAAATTTATTTTCTTGCATTAAAATATAATAATTACATTTGCTTATTATCCATACTTTGTGCATAGCCATGTGAGTTCAGGTGCTTTATTACTGGTTTCTTTCTTGGATTCTGTCTCTTGTGAATTAATAGGTTTCCTTATTTTAATTACTTTATGTCAAGTAATGATTTTGATGGAAATTTGTATGGTTCTATATCCCTCTTTGAAATATGAATCAAATAAAAACATAGGTGGCATGCTTATTTTAATTTGTAAATGACAAAAATCCATTAGAAATACTTAATAATAATTAATATACTGGACAAATAGCCAGAATTCAAGAAATCCTTAGAGACATATATTGGATTTGAAGGCAACCATTGATTTCAAAGTATGAGAAAGTAAAAATAAAATAAAGTACATAAAAATCTCAGAGTGTTTTAAGAGTGGCATAGCTTTCAGTAGGAGGAAGTGAGCATTTTATGTATCTTGCCTTGAATAGACTACATCTTGAATATGCATTTAGTTTTAGACTCTAAAACTTAGGAGAGGCATTGTTAAATTGGATAGGAAGGTAATAAGGATGGAGAAAGAAAGTTCTTAATTCCATGATATAAAAGGGTCAGATGAATGAATTAGATATTTTTCCTGGAGAAGAAAAGGAAAAGTGGGAACATTTAAATATAAGGTGGGTTGTCACATATAAAGAAGATTAAACTCTAGTCCCCCTGGGACTAAACAGAAGCCAGGGGTAGAAGTTGTAAAGACATAAATTTAGATTTGATGTAAGAAAAGTAAGTGTAAACAACTAGAGATATATAAGAAGAGAGTGGAATATGTGGGAAAAAATAAAGTCCAGAAAAAATGTTGGTCAGATTTATTACTGGAATAAAGAAGAAATTATTGCAGCCCCACATCTCCCTTTGCTACCTACTTTAGATTAAGAGTTTGGGAGGTACATCCCAGCATGTGAAGGCTTGAATGGGTTGCATTCTGTATCATCAGGATATTGAAGTACATTTTTGTTCTAAGAAAGAACAATTACAAAACGGGTTGTTGCTAGGGGTAACTCCATTTCATCCTTTAGATAGTCTTAGTGACTATCTGATTGGGCAGACACAATCCTTTACATTATGTTGACCTTTACCTTATGTTTGTGGAACTAAGAGCTGGAGAAGGAAAAAAGAAACGACTTTGGGGGTATTTAAAATATTTTTGTTAGAGTGCATAGAGGTCATTTTCTCTAGAGAGGAGCAATGAGATATTTTTAAGGAACAAGGAAGTTTTGAATATAACTCACTTATTGTCCTAAGCCTCCAGAGACATGCATTTCTCAGTTAGAAATGATAAAGATTCCAAAAAATTTTGTTCAGAGCCACAGCACCCAAATTCAATGCAAATTTTTCCATTGCTTTGAACATCACTCTTGTTCACCCTTTCAAAATTATAATAAACAACCCCTCCATTTTTTCACTTTGAGTCAAGTTGATCAGCTAAGAAAAATGGCTTGTTTATTATCAGAGGCTTTAAAATGCTATAGTTTCCTCCAATACCTTGCTATGTGAGTCTCTTGGTGTCCAAATAGGCAATGGGAATTAAACTCAAAGATAAGCATGGAACTGCTTTGATTTTATCTTTTTTATTTTCATTGTCGGAGAGCCAAGAACATTTTTTTTTTTGTGAGCAGGCTTGAAGCTACCCCAAAGATACAAGCAACATCATTTGGCAAAACATGTCAGGCATATAATTGAATAAAAGAAAATGTATTAATCATGGCCATGTACCTAGAGACACCTATAGCAACATCTGCTGTTGGGTTGCCAAAGAGAAATAATAATTTGAAACAAAGATTGGCATCCGAACCTAATTTCTTCTTTGATGCCAAACCTACATTTTGCACTGTTTTTCCCTAGAGTTACAAAAGAGAATAAAGTGCAGTCAGAATTTAGCTCATCCATACAGCTGGCCATTCTGCCAGGAATATTGCAATTCAAGGTCTCAAACGTGATAGAAATTCAGTCTCTGCTCATAGCACATTATGCTGTGCTATTAATGATCTAAAATTATATATTTTATTCCATATTTCCTTTATTACTTTTTATAAGGAGATACTCAATTTTTTTTCTTGAAATATTACATTAGAAAGAGTGGGGTATTTCTGAAGTGCCTTACAAAGGTTTCTCTATCCTACGACAAGGAACCAAACTTCTGGTTTCATTCATATTGGATTAAATGAGGGAAAATGTCTTTTTGTCCCCTAAAATTTCATTCCCCTAACCCAGGATTTGGATCACTTTGCTAACATTCAGTCTTCCTTAAGCATACCTTCTGATCTTGGTTTGATTTTTGCAAAAGCTTATTTACCTTATATAATTGAGATTTTTTTCTTTTCTTTTTATATCTTCCTCCACCCTCTTGTTTGGTTACACTTTCCCTTTGACCTTACATCAATAGTTAATTTTTTATGGTATAACATTTTATATTGAATTATCTGATCATTTTGTGAGTTCTTGTGGTCTAAGCTATTTAATGCTAATCTACATCTATTTGTATTTTCTTTTAAATTATCCTTCAATTGTTTCCACATGAGAGGTTTGTCCAGTAGTTTGTGTTCTTTTATTTTGCCAACTTCTACATAATTCAGCATTTATTTTTGTCTTGTTTATCTATTTTATTTCCTCTATTTAAGTTTTAAATTGAGATTCTATGTTAATATTGTGTCGACCTGCTCTTTCCTACTATTTTTTCATTATATAACTTAATATTCTTAGCCTTTTATATTGTGGAACCCCTTCCCCCACAAACTGTCAGTCTTGTTTCCTTTCCACAATATTCCTAAATGAATTTTATTATTTTATATAATATTATAAGGTATTTCTAAAGAAATTTGATAAGAGGTGTTATTGTTTAGTTGTTTGAGTCATGCACAACTTTTCATGGTCTTATTTCAGGTTTTCTTGGCAAAGATATTAAAGTATCTGCCATTTCCTCCTCCTGTCCATTTTTCAGATGAAGTAAATACAGAAAACAGGGTGAAATGATTTGCTCTGGATGGGGGGACAGCTAATAAATCTCTAAGAGTAGATTTGAATTCAGGATAATGAATGATCAGACCTAGCATTAGACACATTGTGTCACCTAGCTGTCTCAATCTGATAAATAAAACACCAAGTATGCAGGATAATTGGGGCAGTATCATAATTTTTGTTGTAATCCCATGGTCCAATCATGGACACTGAACTACTTAGATTTTATTAAAAGTAAAAATTGCTTTTTGCTTATATTTATTTTTTCAAGTTAATTTTTATTTTAATTTATGTATAATATAATATGTAACAATAATATAATGCATTTGATTAGTTGTAAATCTGAAATAAATTATAATAAATATGCTTATATAAGAGAAATACATTTAAACCTTTAGTTATGTCCCAAAACCTATATCTCATTCTAGGTCTTACATATATTGTCATATAGTGCATATTTCCCTGTTTGTCATGTTGTGAAATAAGACACATGTTGCTCATGCTAGAGAAAAGTTCATGGAAGAAATAAAGGGAAAATGGTATATTTCAATCCTCACTTCAACTCTATCTTTTCCTTTTGAGGCACTGGATATCCTTTTTTGTCATGAGCCCTTTGGAGTAGTTCCAGATAATTCACAGTTGTTCATCCTACATCATTGTTGCAACTGTGTATAAGGTTCTCCTGGTTTGCCTCATCTTACTTTGTATCTCTTCACATAAGTTTTTAAAGATTTTTTTGAGATCATCTTGTTTATCATTTCTCATGACAGAATAGTATTCTCTTGCAACATATACTATAACTTGTTCAATCATTCTGTATTTGATGGGCACCCCTTCAGTTTTCATTTCTTTACCATTATAAAAGAGGATATAGATGGTTATATTTATATAAATCATGTATGTGGTGGTAGGTTAATTTTCATATTTTCATTCACTTTGTGATTATACTCAATGGAAGTAAAGGATATTAAAAATGAAATTTTGATGGAAAATCATGAAATTATTTTTAAAAATAGACCATTTCCTAAAGACAATTCAAAGTTTTCCCTCTCCTCAACTCTAGGCCATTTATTGTATCTTTATAAGATGCATACTGATGGACAAATTCTATAGACTATCTTCCACACTGTTGAATGATGTAATGAACTTTTTTAAAACTCATTTTTCCCAAATGGATAGTAAAACTAAACTTATTTTTGAGTAATTATGGATCTCATTTGCAAGATTTTACAATATTCTATTTTTTTCAATTTGCACAATGTAACCTTAAAAATAAATGTGTATATAAGGAACTTTATCATTTATGTGGAATCTCTCTTTGTCTTAGGCTAAGTGTTACACCTCCCCTATGACAAAGCTGCTTTGGGGATGTACAACACTAAAGTGAATAAAGACTAAACAAGCAGTTATATAGAAACATGTGTAGCTAGAGTACAATTCAATAGAAAAGACATTGAATTATCAGTTTACAAGGTATCTGAAGGAGATATGCAAAAAATACCATTGACCTTTTAAATAGTAAAAAAAAAAGGATACTCAAGAACCTATTAAGAAGTAATGACCTATAAGTCTATTTTCACATCCATTAAAAAAAAAAACTATATAAATCTTATCAATGTACAGTCTTTGACAAGGGTATTAGAAGGGAACAAGGAAGCTTTCATGATATATTTACAACAATGGATGACATTGCTATCATTTTGGCTACTAAATAATGAGAAAAATGCAAGATCCCAATTTGAGTACTATTTAAAAGTATATATTATGAGTATTTCATATAACTGAGCAAATCTCTACCATTGAGGCTCATTTCCAATAAGTTGTCTTGGATTTCTGCATCAGAAATTTTAACAATTCCTTGAAAGCTATAACAACATGAAAGGAAAAAAAAAGCTTGTTCAATTATTATCTGATCATAAATATGAGACAATGATTAAAAGGACAACATTTATATCCATCACTGTACACTTTGCTACACTAATAGTAGAGATTTAGTAAGGAGTTAGAATTGCAGAGGGATTGTCTCAGGATAATAGGGTTCTCCAGATGCTTTGGCTGGCAAATGACATTGTAGAAGTATGTAGTTTACATCAAGATCTGGAATATTGTGAAATTTCCTGGAAGACATGCATAACCATTGAAAGCAGTTTGGCAGGACCATTTCATATTTTCATAGCAAGAGTCAAATGGATGAAGATTATTAAATGTTTTTGGATGGAGAACATATATAGCTCTAACAGTATGCATATATTGATTGACAGACAGTATAGAAAAAATATTGATTTGGATAATCAGGAAGAAGGGGCTGAATTGATTTTAGGACTTTGAATAAACTCCTTTCTATATAGGCTGAGAAAAAAGGTGGAAGGGTAAAATTATTTTCCCAATTCCCCTATTTCCTTTATCTGATAAAGCTGTTAGAGTTGTGTCACATTTCCTGATCTAATCTCTAAGTTAAAAACAAAGCAAACACAAAACAAAAATAATACAAAAAAGGGCAAAATTGAATATTTTAAATGGTTCTTTAAAAAAAAAACTACTTCATTGATATCAGCCACATGAATTCTATATTTTGAGTGTTTTATTTTTATGAAATCACTATTAAAGTGTTCAATACATATAAGTATCATATCTTTTGATGGATACAAGAAAAAATAAGCATGAATTACCAAATATTTTATTGAGTTAGAAAAAATAATAACTTCATTTGAAAGAACAAAAGATCAAGAATATAAAATGAATTAATGGAGAAAATATAAAGGAAGGTATACCAGTAATAAATTTTAAATTGTATTATAAAGCAGTAACCATCAAAACTATCTGGTACTGGTTAAGAAATAGAAGGGTAGATCAGTGGAACAGAAAGTAAACACAACAAGGTAGTAAAAGATTATAGCAATTTGGTATTTGACAAATGCATAGATCCAGATTTGGGGGATAAGAAATCAAAATTTGGCAAAAATTGCTGGGATCATTGGAAGATGGTTTAGCAGAAACTAGGTATAGAATAATATTATATACCATTAACTAAGATAAGATCAAAATGGATACATGATATGAACATTAACAAGATTAGTAATTTAGAAAAAGAGGAACATACTCTATCAGATTTATGCATAAGAATGGAATTTATGAGGCAATAAGAGACTGAGAACATCATGAAATGTAAAAAGTATAATTATGAGTACATTAAATTGGAAATTTATTGTACAAAGAAAAGAAATTCTTCTAAGATGAGAAGGAAAGCAGAAAATTTTAAGGGAAATTTTATAGATAGCTGTTCAGATAGAGGTATCATATCTAAAATATGAGAACTTTGTGAAATGTAGAAGATTAAGATTGGGAGGCAGAGTCAAGATGGTGGCATAGAGGCAGCAAAAGTTCCTTACCAATTAAAAACCAAATGCTTCTAGGGGACTGAAAACCAAATCTAACAAAAGAACAGAGCCAAGGAACCCTCCTTCTGGACTGAACCTAAAAGGTATGCCCCCTAAAAGCCTGAATTCGAGAACACTCAGGTTTAAGGGGAAGGAAGAAGGAAGGTCCAATGACCCCTCCCCTACCTACAGTACTAAGCCTCCAGCAATGGCTGAAATCTCTGGATGGGGAAGGGCATTAGTTTGGAGGGAGGACTTAGTGGGGCAAAAGCTGTGCCAGACTCAGGGCTTTGAACACAGTTGGTGGGGAAACAGCTGGAGAAGAAGTGCAGAGCAGGCAGCCTAGTCACAGCCCACACACTGCATATTGCCTCCCCCCCTTTCCAAGGTTTTGACTTCAGGGCACATCCAGCTCATCAAGTTCAACTTCCCTGGGCTTAATCTTATCAATCCTTCAGAGGGCAGGGAAGCTCAAGCTCCAACACTCCTCCCCCACAGACTGCTCTGAAAGCCTTGCTAAGCTCCAAGGGTGAAGGCTGACCAAAAAGCCCAAACCCACAGATCCAGCACATAATGAGAGGAGCAAGAGGGCAGGCAACTACAGGGAGTAAAGAGGGGAAAATATGAGCAAACAACAGAAAAAGAAAAAAAGAAATTACAATCAACAACTTCTATCCAGGCAATGAACAAAGATCAAATGTAACAGAAGAGGATCAATGAACACCAAGCAAAAACAAAGACACTCCATAAAATTTGGCACAGGCTTTGGAAGAACTCAAAATAAAATAAAAAAAAAAACAAGGGAGTCTGAAGACACCTGGGAAAAGAACTTGAAAAGTAAGATAAGTCATCTCGAAAGAGAAAATAGTGTCTTGAAAGCCAAAATTAATCAGCATAAAAATGAGGCAAAGGAGGCAAAGAAGATGAAAGATGAGGCAAAGAAGATGAAACATGAACTCCAAAGAAAATCAGACCAGAAGGAGAAGGATAAACAAAAATCCAGGGATGAAATTCAGTCTTTGAAAACCAGAATACAAAAATTAGAAGCAAGCGACCTCACAAGGCAGCAGGAAAGTATAAAACAAAATCAAAAGAATGAAAAAATTGAGGAAAATATGAAACATCCCATTCACAAAACAGAAGCTTTAGAAAATTATGACTTGGTATGATTTATACCAGGAACGCAAGGATGGTTCAATATTAGGAAAACCATCCACATAATTGACCATATTAAATAGCAAACCAACAAAAATCACATGATTATCTCAATAAATGCAGAAAAAACCTTTGACAAAATACAACACTCATTCTCATTAGAAACACTAGAAATCATAGGAATAGAAGGGTCTTTCCTAAATAATAAACAGCATTTATCTAAAACCATCAGCAAACATCATCTGCAATGGGGATAAACTAGAAGCCTTCCCAATAAGGTCAGGAGTGAAACAAGGATGCCCATTATCACCTCTATTATTTTATATTGTACTAGAAACACTAGTAGTAACAATTAGAGAAGAAAAATAAATTGAAAGTATTAAAATTGGCAATGACAGACCAAGATATCACTCTTTGCAGAAGATACAATGATCTACTTAAAGAATCCTAGAGAATCAAGCAAAAATCTAGTTGAAATAATCAACGACTTTAGCAAAGTTGCAGGATACAAAATAAACCCACATAAGTCATCAGCATTTCTATATATTTCCAACACATCTGAACATCAAGAATTAGAAAGAGAAATTCCATTTAAAATTACCCTAGACAGTATAAAATACTTAGGAATCTATCTGCTGAGACAAACACAGGAACTATATGAACACAACTACAAAACATTTTCCACACAATTACCACTAGATTTAAACAATTGGAAAAACATTAACTGCTCATGGGTAGGATGAGCTAACATAATAAAAATGACAATCCTGAACAAATTAATTTACTTATTTAGTGCCATACCAATTGAATTACCAAAAAACATTTTTACTGAATTAGAAAAAAAACATAACAAAGTTCATTTGGAAGAACAAAAGATCAAGGATATTCAGGGAAATAATGAAAAAAATTGTGAAGGGAGGTGGCCCTGCAGTCGCAGATTTCAAACTATACTATAAAGCTGTGGTCATGAAAAGAATATGTTACTGGCTAAGAGACAGAAAAGAGGATCAGTGGAATAGACTTGGGGTAAGTGATCTCAGCAAGACAGTCTATGACAAGCCCAAAGATCCCAGCTTTTGGGACCAAAATCCACTATTTCATAAAAACTGCTTGGAAAATTGGAAGACAGTATGGGAGAGATTAGGTTTGGGTCAAAATCTCACACCCTATAGCAAGATAAAATTAGAATGGGTGAATGACTTGAATATAAAGAAGGAAACTATAAGTAAATTAGGTAAACACACAGAATAGTATAAATTTTAGATCTTTGGGAAAGGAAAGATTTTAAAACCAAGCAAGAGTTAGAAAAAATCACAAATTAAAATATAAATAATTTTGATTACATCAAATTAATTTTTTTTGCACAAACAAAACCAATGCAACCAAAATTAGAAGGGAAGTAAATTGGGAAAAAATCTTCATAACAAAAACCTCTGAAAAACATCTAATTACTCAGATTTATAAAGGGGTAAATCAATTGTCCAAAAAATCAAGCCATTCTCCTATTGATAAATGGACAAGGGACATGAATAGGCAACTTTCAGTTAAAGAAATCAAAACTATTAAGAAGCACATGAAAAGATGTCCTAAATCTCTTATAATCAGAGAGATACAAATAAAAACAACTCAGGTATCACCTCACACCTAGAAGATTGGCTAACATGAAAGCTATGGAAAATAATGAATGCTGGATGGGATGGGCAAAGTTGGGACATTAATGCATTGGTGGTGGGGTTGTGAATTGATCCAACCATTCTGGAGGGCATTTTGGAACTATGCCCATAGGGCACTAAAAATTTTGGGAAATAGCTGAACAAATTGTGGTATATGTTGGTGATGGAATACTATTGTGCTCAAAGGAATAATAAAGTGGAGGAATTCCATGTGAACTGGAATGACCTCCAGAAACTGATACAGAGTGAAAGGAGCAGAAGCTGGAGAACACTGTGCACAGAGACTGATACCCTGTGGTTCAATTGAATGTTATGGACTTCCCCATTAATGGTAATGCAGTGATCCTGAACAACCTGGAGGAATCTACAAGAAAGAACACTATCCATATTCAGAGGAACAAGTGTGGGAGTAGAAACACTGAAGAAAAACAACTGCTTAATTACATAGGTTGAGGGGAATATGGTTGGGGATATAGACTCTAAATGAACATCCTAGTGCAAACATAAACAATATGGAAATAAGTTCTGATCAAGGACACATGTAATACCCAGTGGAATTGTATGTTGGCTATGGGAAGGGGGGGAGGAAAGGAAAGAGTATGATTCTTGGAAGCAAGAAATAATGTTCTAAATTGAGTAAATAAAATAAAAAAATAAATGAATAAATTTTATAAAGCAAAAAAAAAAGAAAAAAGAAATTTGAAAAGTTATTTTTAAGCCAGAAAAGAATTGAAATTATTGTCCAAGGAGATAGAAGTTTACTTTTCCGGAATCATAAAGTAGGAATGTAAATCAGGCTAGCACAGGAGGTGGAAATAAAAGACTAGTATAAATTAAAAAAAAAAAGATGGTTCAAGATTGATTCTTAGAAATCAATTGATAATGGGAAAAAGATATGAACAGTCAATTTTCTGATGAAATGGGAAAAAGATATGAACAGTCAATTTTCTGATGAAGAAATCAAAGCTATATATACGTATAGGAAAAAGTGTTCTAAATCACTACTGATTAGAGAAATGTAAGCTAAAGCAACTCTGAGATATTACCTCACACTAATCAGACTGGCTAAAATGAGAAAGAGGCAAGATGACAAATGTTATAGGGGATATAGAAAAATATGGAGACTAATACACAATTAGAGCTGTGAACTAATATAACCATTTTGGAAAATAATTTGAATTATACTTAGAGAGTTATAAAACTGTGTGTATCCTTAAAACTAGCAATACCACTTTGGAGTCTTTCTCAATGAGATCAGGGGAAAAGGAAAAGAATCCATATGGTCCAAAATATTTAAAACAACTTTCTTAGTGGTGTCAAAGATTTAAAAATTGAGTGTATGCCCATCAAATGGGAATGGGTAAGCAAACTGTGGTATGTGTTTGTGATGAAATATTACTGTGTCATTAAAATTGATGAGCAGGCTAAGTAACAAACAAAACAAAACAAAACCTTGGAAAGAATAACATAAGATAACTTTGTGAAATAAGTAGAAGGAGAAAATTATAGAAAACTGGAGAAGTAATGCTATAAGAATAAACTCTCAATATTATTTCCAGAAAGTGAATTGAAAAGTGAAATAGGAAAGATAGTTTCTATCAACAAGATGGTCTTCCAGATGATATCTTCTGTGATGCAAAAGGTGGAGAAGGGTTGGGACACTTGTGATGGCATTTATGATAAACACATGAAGAAATGTAATCTAAACATATGATATAAGTGATTTCTTTTATGCACAATCTTCTCTGCATGTGGAAATGATTGTTTTTGTAAAATTTGGAATTAAAAAAGAAAAAAACAAGAAGGCTTGCAGATAATTTTATATCTTATATCACTTAAAAGGCCATATGATTGAATTCTATGAAAGATTTAAGATCTTTGAGAATAAATTGCTTAAAAATACTTCTTAATTTTGAGTGTATTATGGGAAGATGGTAGAGTAGGGCATGAAGTTTTCTCACCTTCATGATACCCCCCACAAACCACAAAAAGTAACTCCAGAAAATTAAAGCTAAAAGTGGCAAAAACAGGAGGTTAGATCAAAACTGAACAGCCTATAAAAATGATGGAGGAAGGTTTCTGACTTTTCTTCCCTCAGCCCCCCTGCCCTAAGTCCCTGGGGGGAGGAAAAGAGAAAACAGAGTGTAATCAACAAGGTAAGCCCAGACACTGGAATTATAACCTCACCTTGTTTGTCTGCATCCCTTAGGGTACCACTGGAATCCTCAGGCAGAAGGACCTAGGAGCTAGCTCACAGCTGAGAATTAAGGGGGAATACATGAAGGAGTCCTATGGTCACCAGGCTCTCTAGAGGGCAAGAACTTGTGTTGCAGCCATGCATGGGAAGCATGGTGATGAGTGATTGGATCTGAGGGCTGTTGTAGCCATAGAGAGTATTAAGATTAAAATTAGTTTCTCTGCTAAATGTATTATATTTTTAGAGGTTTATTAAAGATTAAGAAATAAAGAAAATACAAATATAGAAAGCACGTGTCTAGGCCCAGAGAGCCCATTCACAACCACTCACTCTACATCTTGCCTGCCTTGTAGAGAGTCATGTGTGCTAAGAAGTGGAAGTAGGAAGAGAGTGTAGGCGGAGAGCCCCTTTAAATAATAATTTGTGATATCGCACTCAGGTGAGATTCAGAGAGATTATAGGGCAATCTGGGAACTAGAAAGGACTTCTAGGGATTGAAGTCTGGGGTTCAAATCTCCATTTTTACAAGAGAGAGAGTTAGCCTACTAGGGAGACTAGTAGCTAGAGAGAAAGAATGAGAAAGGGAAAAGAAAGGATAGGAGAGATTGTGTCCAGCATTGCTGAGAAGGACCAAGAAGAAGAATCACAACACCATGACTGAGAGCTATGATCTTCCTTTATTATGACAAAGAGAAAGACTTTTATAGGTAAAATATCAAGCATTACAACATTCTTGGAGGTGCTACTTTCCCACAGGATAGTGTTTATGAAAATGACTTCACACATGAATGTTATCAGGGTTGCTATTACAGATGTAAGAAAGTTGAGAAACAGTGATTGCTAAATCTAGGGGAAAGGCAGGTTTGGTGCTTTCAGTCATGATGCTACAAGGACTTCTTTGCTCATCAGAGTTGGGGTAGGGGGGACTCAGGGTTTAATGATGACCTTCAGCTGACAGCAGCAGTGCCTTTTTGTGAGAGATTGGGATTTTGCCAGCAATTTCAGGCAAGCATGGTGGCATTCCTCAGTGGGCCTCACAAATTTAGGCATAATTTCTGGCTAGTGAGGGACTTTGTGAGGGCCTGGGAACAGGGAATAGTTGCCTGCTCTGTACTGGGATATGACTGTAGGAGAGGAGTATTGAGGAAGGAGCATGTACCAGTGAATGTGGTTCCTGAGGGACTGGGGCCCTGATAGTTATCCTCACTCCCAGGACCGTGGAGTCCCTGGTTGCTATCACAGAGAGAGGAAGACTGACTGCTTGCAGTAGCAGTAGTAGAACTACCCACTGGCACTGGTCAGAACACCTGAAGTCAATTATAAACTGGAGGTTGAGTGGAGGATTTGGGATTATATATGATCCCAGATTATAAAAACTGAAAGGAAAAAACCCCAAAAAGACCTAGGTAAAAACACCCTCCCCCCAAAAATATTCTGAAAGCTGAGGTAATAGACCTCAGCAAAATAGGAACTCTGAGAGTCCAATAAAACCAATCTATTGGCCTGGATGCTAAAATTTAAAAATTAAAGAAAAACCAAATAAATAAAAATGAGTAAGCAAAGGAGAAAGAACCTAACTATTGAGAGCTATTATAGGGACAGAGAGGATCACAACTCAAACTTAGAGCTTAGTAAAATAAAAATACCTCCTTCAAAAACATCAAAAAAACACCAAAAATAGACACAGGCTCAAAGAGAGCTTTTGGAAATCCTTAAAAAGACCTCAAAAAACCAGATGGGAGAGGATGAGGGAAAATTAAAAAAAAAGAGTGATGCAAAAATGTTAAGAAAATTATTAAAGAAAAATCATCTAAAAGGAAAAAGAAATCACGAAACTCACAGAAGGAAATAATGTTTTAAGAATTAGAATTAGATAAGGGGAAGATAAGTTTCTTAAGACAAGAAATAATAAAGCAAGAGCAAAAGAATGACATAACATAAGAAAAATAAGACATTTTATCATAAAAGAAACTGTCTTGGAAAATAGATCAAGGAGAGAAAATATAAAATATATTTCTTATTATATTAAAATGGCCCAGTCATGAACACTTCCCTTCAATTATTTAAGTTATTTTTCTCTTTGAAGAAGATTTTGTAATTGAATGGAAACAAGTGTTTAGGGTTCTTTGGAGGATTGAGTGCAATATATTTTATACATTTTGTAGTTATTTTGAATTTTATTCCACTTTCTTTCAATGCCTCTTGGATTTTTTTTTATTTTATAGATTTATTATATAGATAAGTCATTTACATTGTTGCTCATAATTGTGAAAAAGCTGTTAATTTCCCCATTTAACTTCTTCACTGAGAATTTCTAAGTTAACCATGAGATTATTAGCAAATAGGTAAAATTTTATCAGTTTTTCACCTGCTTTCATGGCTTGAATTCATTTTGGCCTTATTTCTATTGTTAACATGTCCAGAATTATCATCAGTCTACAGTGAGGAGAATGAGCATCCTTATTTTGCTCCTGTAGTATTAAAATTTCTAGAGAACTATTGAAAATTACTCTATTCATGAGTTTGAAAAAGATGCAAATATGTTTTTGTATGTGTTTTAGAATAGATGTATTTTGTCAGTCTTTTCTTGCATCATCTAAGATAATCATGTGGTTATAAATGTTTTTGTTTTAGTATAGTTATATTATCTACTTTCCTAATGTTGAATCATTCTTACATTCCTTGACTAAATCCAATTTGGTCATATTGAATAATTTCTTGAGAGAATTGCTATAGTCTCAAAGGGTTTGGTTAATTTTAAAAAATCAATATTCATTAATTAATAATTAATCAGTAATCATAATTAAAAAACAAAGATAAATAATTCATAATTAACAGAACATGTCTTGTTCTCTTTTATTTTATCTTTCTTTGATTTGTGTAATAGAACTATGTTTTGTAAAAAAATTTTGGTAGAGTTATTTTTAAAATCAGTTTTACAAAATAATTTGTTTAGAAAATAGCTATTCATTGTTCTATAATAGTTCATTAGGATTTTCTTATGAATCTCTCAGGACCAAGATCTATTTCCCACTAAAATTTCCCCTGACCTTGGTATTTCTTTTACACTTAGTTCTATTTTCTTTTCTTTATTTGAATGATTAAATTCTCTAATGTTCTCTTAGTTTGGGTAGTTTGTTTTTGAAGGTATTTTTCCACTTCTTTTGTATTCTATTTTTATTGGAATATTACTAAACACAACAGGTTCTGATACATTTAAATTTTTATGCTAGTTTTATTGTTTTTTCACCTAATTTGCTATTTGGCTGATTTAACTTTCTTCCCTTTTTTAAAATTAGCTTGGGTAGAGGTTTATCAATTTGGTTAGTCTTTTAAAGAACAGCTTTTATTTTTATATACCATTTTTATATTTTTTAGGTTCCCATTCATTTTTTTCACTTATAATTTTTAAATACTTTGCTTATGGGTTTATTTATTGAATTCTTAATTTAAAAATAAATTTAATATATTACTTTCCCTTTTTATTTTATTAGTATATATTTTAGTGATATGTTTTTACCCTAAGGACTGTATTAACTGCATCCCCAATATTTTGACATGATTCTTTGTCTCTATCACTATCTTTTACATTATCATGAATTATTCCTTTTAATTATTCTTTAATTCAGTTGTTATTAAGAATTAAATCATTAAATGTTTGAGTTGGTGCTTTTTACTCCTTTCTTATGTTCCCCAAACTAATTAGTTTTTTATGGTGTTTTAAATATATATTTAGTATTTATGCTTTTATTTCTGTATCTTATCTCCAGCTATATCTAATCTATTTTTATATATTTTATACTCTAATCTAGGGTCAAATTTTATAAAAGTTCAATCAGATGATTCTGAGAGATATGTTAATTCTTTACTAATTCAATTCAGAAATTTCCATGTTTTCTGAGCTCTAAATTCTATAGCAATTTTCCCATTCTATCTTTTCCCTTTTGTTTATTTTTGTATTAAATTTGGCCTCTGAGAGGGGAATATTGAAGTAGTCTGCTGATACTTTGGTACTCCATGTTCCTTTAATTATTATCTCTTTCCTTATGGATATAGATGAGATAATATTTAAATCTCATAAATTTAATATTGATGTTTTGTTCTGTCTTTTCTTTAAGTATAATGTAATTTCCTTGTTTATCTGTCAATATTGTGATATTTTTCCTAATAGTATATTGAATGTAATAATATTTTTTATTTACTTGATGCATAGCAAATTTTGTTCTAGCTTCAAATTTTTAAAATAGCTTTACTTTTATTTTTAAAGATGTGTTTCTTATAAGCTACAGAATGTGGAGTTTTGTTTTCTATTACCATCTAACATTCTCATATTATTTATTGTTTAATGAACCCATATTTAAACTCATGAGAATTAGGTTTATAGTTTACATATATTTATAGGCATATATAGTTTAGGATTTAAAAATTATATCAATACTTTCCCTATTGTACATGTTTTGTTTAATGCAACTTAAGGCATCATTATTTCCATTGGCTTCAACCTCTTTTCTCTCAAATCTCAACTACCCCTGTCAATCTTTCTCTAATTGTGTATTTTTTCTTAACTTATTAGTGTTCCTTTTTTCCATTTATTTATTTAATTTCCTTCTTTTTTCCTCTTTTCTTTAATAGTTTATTCAAAATCCTCCCTCCTACCCTCCTTTATGACTTCTTTTGTCTATTTTCTTTTTTTTCTCACTTTTTTTTGGTTTTCTTTATGAATAACTCTTTCCTTTTTATCTCTTTTTGAATGTATCTTCTTAGATTAATAGTCTTTATATTTATTTAATCCTTCCTTATCCTCTTTTTTTCTCTTAGATTAAAATTTCTGATGTAAAATGTTTACAATATCTCTTCTAACCTATTACTATTGTGACCCTACTTTTTGTTCTTTGCTTTTAGAAGTATCATTTCCTGTGAGAAGAAGTAAAGATAGGAGCAGTGCTCTATGGCAGAATCTTCCTTGATTCCTAAATTGTATGGTATTATTTTTTCCTTGCTCTCTCAATGATATTTGTCTACCATGCCCCAGTATTTATTTGTCATGTAATCTGCTTTCTGGTTCCATATTCTTCCACATTTGGGATTGTACGAGATGAAATATAAACTGTCTATAGTAACAGAGTCTTAATTTTGATAGTCTTTTAAAATAGACTATACATTTAGACAGAGTCTAGAGGAGAAATATACAATTTTTAAAAAGTTTCCCAGTGCATGTATCTAAAAATGTACATACCTTAATTAAAAATACTTTATTGTTAAAAAATACTATCATCAGAGCATTTGGTGGGTTATAATTTTATTTCCTGTTGGAGGGTCTTGCCTTGATGTTAATGGCTACTGACTGATCATAGTAGTGGTTGCTGAAGGTTGTGGTGGCTGTGGAAATTTCTTAAAATAAGACAACAATGAAATTTGTTTCATCAATTGACTCTTCATTTCACTTAAGCACCTAGAAGTGATTGTAGCATTACTAACTGGCCTAATTTCAGTATTGTTGTATCTCAGGGAATTGGTAGGTGTAAAGAGAGGAAGAGAGATGGGAAATAGAAGCTTGGTAGAGCAATCAGAACATATACAACTTTTGTCAATTGAGTTCACTTTTTTATACAGGTATGTTTTGTGGCCTTCCAAAAAAATTACAACAACATTAAATATCACTAATCATAGATAACCATTCCATAGCAACCTCTTCACTTTGGAATTTTGCTCCATATCTTACTCCTCACACTGAAAGAGCACTTTACCTCTGGGATCCTTTCTTTAATTGGCTGGTTCATCCTACAGCCTCCATTTTAAAGAAGACACCCAGACCAGTTGAGTCTTTATTCCTTTCTGGGCTCCCCTCTTGATTTTCATTTTTTTCTTTTAAAAAATTTCCTTTTAATTTTCCTTAGATTACATATGGATAAAATTTTTAATATTCATTTTCTGACATTTTGCAATCCATTTTCTGCCCCTCCCTTCTACCCTTCTTCCTCCCAAGAAGGCAAGTAATATAAGTTGTACATATATTCTCATATAATATATATTTTCCTGTTTGTCATGTTGTGAAAGGACACACATTATTTATACTACAGAAAAATTGATGGAGAAAATAAAGTGAAAAAAGTGAAGAATGGTATGTTTCAATCTGCATTCAAGCTCCTTCTGCTCCTTCTGTTTACAGTGGATAGCTTTTTTTCATCATGAGTCCCTTGGAGTCATCCTGGATCCTAACTTGTTGATAAAAGTTGTCATTCACAGATGATCATCCTTCACTATTGTTACTATATAGGTACAATGTTCTTTCTCACCCTGATTACATCCCTTTGCATCACTTCATATATCTTTCTGTTT
The DNA here is from genome assembly GCF_027887165.1 of Monodelphis domestica. Taxonomy (NCBI): domain Eukaryota; kingdom Metazoa; phylum Chordata; class Mammalia; order Didelphimorphia; family Didelphidae; genus Monodelphis; species Monodelphis domestica. The sequence continues at coordinate 145,996,476 of NC_077231.1, read as the reverse complement.
TTTTTTTTTGTGTGTGGTTATCTTTTCATTATTTCTTGTGGAACAATAGTATTGCATTAGAAGCATATATCACAACTTGTTCAGACATTTTTCAATTGATGGACATCCCTGCAGTTTTTACTTCTTTGCTGTCACAAAAAGAGCCTCTATAAATATTTTTGTATCCATAGATTCTTTTTCTCTACTTTTAATTTCTTTGGAATATAGACTTAGTAGTGATATTGCCGGGTCAAACAGTATATACAGTTTTTTTGTCCTTTGGGCATGGTTGAAGATTATTCATCAGAATTGTCATATCACTTTATAGTTCCACCAATAATATATTGCTATCCCAATGTTTCCACATCCCCTCCAATATTTAACATTTTCCTTTTTTTGGTCATGTTAGCCAGTCTGAAGGATATGATATGATACCTCAGATTCATTTTTATTTGAATTTCTCTAATTAATAGTGATTTGGAGCACTTTTTCTTCTGACTGAAGATAATTTAAATTTCTTCACCTGAGAATTGCCCATTAATATCCTTTGACCATTTGTTAACTGGGGATTTTTTTTATGCTTTTATATGACCTCATAACATTTTCTACCATGTACTGTATGAATAAATTTTCCTCTCCCTCTTTTCACCTTCCTTTTATATGCCATTGTTATCCTTTAGAATATAAGTTATTTGAAGACAGGAATTGCCTTTCTTTTTCTTTCTCTTTATATTCCCTGCTCTTAGCAAATATCTAGCAGATAGTAAGTAATAATTGATTTGACTTAACTATCTACCTACATAAAGATTCTGTTCTATAACTTGAAAATGGAAATGTTAGAAATGAGAATTGGGCTTAATGTATCACAGATGAGGATATTTTAAAGCAGAACTAGACTTAGCTCTGGTAAAGAGCTACTCAGTACCAGGAAGGGAATTAAACAGTGAGGAGTAGAAAGGAACTCAATGTACTAGATAGATGGGTTATAAAACTTATTATTTTCTCTTTAGGAAAGAAGTGCCAAAACCACAAGATTCTCAAGCACTCATTGACAGAAAACCTTAAAGAAAGAGTAGCAATAAAATATAACCCATATTATACTGCCTTGAGAAGATGAGAGAAAAAAACAATAACAAATAGATTAATTTGAAGGACTGCTAAATCAACATTTTACATTTCAACTTGGCCATAAACTTTCCAAACTATTCCCTCTGGGTCTATGTCTTCTGGCAAGCCAAGGTGAAAATTAGGCCCATTTTCCTGCAGGTAATTAACTTTTCATATTAGAAGCTATGTAATGACTGTAGAGAGATACCTCTCACATTTCATCCATTGCCAACCAAGCATCTTAGATCTTCTGATCTCTCATCCTGCCTACATGTCTTTACATATCCATCTTATAGTTCTTATTCTATCACCTTCAATCAAGCAAAGAAACACAAAATATTAGAAGCAGTTTTAAGTCCAGGCTTAAGTTACCTTGCTGAGTTCCAGTTCTAACTGGTTTGAAGGAGCAGCCAATAGGCTACCAGGGTGAATATGGGTATCTTTTGCCTCTATTCTGATAGGAAATCCTAGAATTGAATTCATTCACCTATATAGTTGAAAGAAGAAAGAGACAGATGGTGGAATCATTCCTTTTGTTTTAAGGCACACTGAGATGGCCACATCTTTTGGCTTAATAGGCATTCCTATCCAATGAACATTTATCCAATGTCATGTTCCTCACATATTTAAGCCATCATAGGTGGGACACCAAGGAACCTCTCAGGCTTTCTTAAATTATCTCAAAGCAATTGAAAAGTGGAAGAGAATGCAGAGGTTGGGAAGCTTTTTGGGCTCTTGCTTCTTAAGGAGGAAAGGTTTATTCCACTTCTCAGAGAAAGCACTAGAGAAAAACTACATGAAATCCCAATTCCCAAAGTGAAAAACTGGGGAAAAGAATGACTATAGTATTAATTTGAGAACTCATTGTTCTCTTGAATTGGGACCTGAGGAGTTAGGTTTGAGCACAAGTTTCAGCTGACTTATTTTCTTCTGCTAGCCATATGAAAGAATAAATTTGCATCCCTAAATTATTCATGGTAAAATTCACAAGATTTTTTTTTGCTTGGGGATGCATTCTGATCATTTGTTGATTTTGTTCGGATAAAATTTTGTTCAATACAGTCTTTATTTTTTACTATTTTTATTTTGATTTATATTTGATTTATTACTATGTTGTTTTTATAAACTTATCTACATTTTTTCCTTTAATGGAATAGAGATGTTTTGAGAAAAGAGGAATGCTTTAATCAATGTCTTAATATTCTTAGCACCTAGCATAGTGCTATATACATAGTAGGCACTTAAGTGTCTGTTGAATTGAATTGGTGGTTACAAACCATAATAATATAAAATTAATTTATCATATGATATAATTCTATTTGGACCTCTTTTATCATTGAAAGATTAAATTAGTCTTCATCATTAATATGGTATATTATATATGAATATATGTACATAATTGGTTCACATGTATATATCTATATAATTTCATGATCCATTTAAAGTTCCACTATGTTCTATATATCTGTTCAAATCACTGATGTGGAATTACTGTCCCATGTCTTTGTTCCTAAATTTAATAACCCAGAGTAGATATAGAGAAACCTTTATGTTTACCACATATGAATATTTATTTACATACCCACCATTTATAACTAGTTTATCCTTGAATTTATTAAACAGGTTCAAATAAAATCATATAATGTGCAAATAAATTTCTTTTCATAACTGCATATATTACCAGAGGTAAAAGTAAAGATTTATTCTAATAAATTGAAAGACTATAATGTGGGAGAATATTGCATATGAATAAAAACTATGAACTATACAGGAACTTTTCAGTGAGAAATAAAAACCCATTATATGAAAGACCTGAGAATTTTCTGTTTATAGGATGCTTTTATTATGATTTCTTTTGTGTGACGTTGAGATGATCACATTGATATACTATGGGAACTAATTGGCAGAAAATTGCTTCTCTGAAAAGAAATTTGACATTAGGATGCCAGTGAAGAGACCTGATTTTGGTTAGAGTTACCTATGGTAGAGGAATTAAGATGTGGGTGAATAGTGGATCAAAGGGTGCTTGCCCCTCAGTATTCAGGGGGTATGTGTAGCTGGTGCCCTGCTGATTTCAAAGTAAAAGAAAAGAACTGATGCATTAGCAATTCATATTCTATGGCAAGTTAAAGATCATAGGATCATAGACCTTATTGCCCTTTGAGTTTAATCCCTTCAGTTTACAGATGAGGAAATTGAGTCCTAGGGATATTAAGTTGCTTGCCCGAAGCAATATACATTGAAAGTATCAAATGAGAGTCAATATGCTTTAGTAACTAAAGGGCCAGCTTTGGAGTCAAGAAGATGAATGAAAGTCCTCCTTCTGATTTATGCCAGTTATATGACCAGGAACAAGTCACTTTACCCCTAAATATACCCAGGGATATCTCTAAGCCAAAATTACAGAGAATGAAGGCAAGTAACAGAGTGGTTAAATGAAGAGCTAAGACAGAATAGAATGGAATTATTTGTGAAGATAGGGAAGTTTAAATTGGCAAAGAGTAGGGTTAACTTTATGTGAGACAAGGGGGAATAAGAATACAGTAGCAGAAGGTAATGGAAAGCTAGGTTGTGAGGAGGGAAGAAGAGGTAGCTTTCAGTGAAAGGACTCAATTATATTCATTTCTTATGTCATATGTATAGGTATATATTTTTATATACTTACACACACACATATATATATATGCATATATATACATATAGATATAAAGTTTTAAAGGTCAGGGTTTTCAGCTGAGAGGGTGAGGGTTTAAGGAGGCATGAGGGGGATGAGAAGGTTCAAAAGAATTGTAGAAAATGGGATATTAAGTTGATTAGGGATATATAGAAGGATTGCTTAGCAGCAGTAAGGCCCTACTTAAGGTTATAAAAAGAAATTTGTAGTGGACTCAGAATGATGAGTAATTTTCTTCCCCCTTGTTAAGTAGCATACTTGTAGGAGTGAAGGCAGAAAATAGTAGGAATGATCCAAGCCCGAGGCTTAGAAGGGCACAATTTGTGACATGTTAAAGTGATCAAAAGAAGCTATCAGTATATAGTTGAACTGTTTCACCAAGTACTCAAGAGGAGGAAAGGAGGTGAGAGTGTCTAGTGCAGAAGTGATGTCTGGGGAAAGATCTAATTGCTTGAGAGATTGGAGGTCATGGTGTGGATGAAAAATAGAATCTGTTATATAAAGGTGGAAGGAAGGACAATATCATGGAGGTCTGTAGAAAAGTACTACCAGGATTTTGACTCCATAGAAGATGTAGATTATATAGACTTCAAAGAAGGATAAGGGACCAAGTAATGGTGGTATGGGGAGAACCTGGAAGTGGCAATGGGAACAATGAATATTTGAATTCCCCCACCTCAACTTGTGAGTTTAAGAGAATAGCAAGTAATGGAAAAGACAAGGCTATATCATCAGGGAACAAAGTGAATCAAGTTTTAGTGATTGACAGATGATAGAAATGGGAGATGAAAAGATTGAAAATGAAAGGAAGCTTGCTGTCCAATGTATGAGGTATTCTAGAAGGCACAGTGGAATGGAGGGGTAGCATTTGATTGGGACTTTGGGGTGAGTTGATTTAGGGGAATGGAAATAAGTAGTCAAGCACAAACTTCAGTATTTTGTTGGAATAAGCAGGTAGGAGCTAGGTGGTCTGTCTCTCTTTTGGTCAGGTCTCTTGGCCAGAGATCATTACAAATGTAAATTTTAAAAAGTTAACAATTATTAATTAGTCAGTTAGTCTATAGGCATTTATTACCCTCAGCACCTGGTCTATTTTCTGGGTATTATACTACCTAGAAAGAATAAGGTCTCTTAAAAAGGTTGAATGGGCTATTGAAAAAAGCACATAACCATTTGCTGGCCTTGCCTCCCTGATGGTCTTGATTACCACTTAGCCAAATTATCTTATGGCTTAGACAGCTAATTTCTTTATCATAACCTTCTATTTGGTTGTTTTGTAGATGTTTATTCTTTATTTTCAAAGAGGATCAAAGAGTTCGCTAGATGATCTCTTGACTTAGCATGAATTGGATTTAAGTGAGACAGATTTGCACAAAGTCCATAGTCTCATTCATCAAAGGCCATTGAAGTGAGTAGCAAGATAAAAGTCCCATAAGGGTTAAAAATAAAGGTTAGACTAAATATAAGAGAAATGTGGTCACTCAAATTAATATATCTCAAGTCAAATGACTTTTTAGTGGTATTTATTTATAAAATAGAGGGAAAGAGTGAACATAGAGAAATAAGAGGGAGGGTAGAGAAGGTATCTAGTCTATAACTCTGGCCCATTTTGAACCAGACAGGATTCTTAACTCTCTACCAGAGGACCCTGGGTGGGAGGGTTGGTGGTTCCAGCCACAAGGCCTCCTCCAAGACAGGGGACCTATCTAGTAGCTAGTCCCTTCAGGAGCCAGGAAAGGAGTCAGCCTTTTTCATTCTCCCATGTGGTATTCCAAAGAGAAGATCCAGAAGCATTCTGAAGTCCCAAGCTAAAGCTCCTCTAAGGCCAAGTTTGAAGGAGAAAGAGCTGATCACAAGAAGTTGCAACTACTTTTAAAGACCCTTCTTTTTGTCAATTCCTGTGCCTTCCCCCACTTTATGGGGGTCAATTGCAGTTTTAGAATTTTCTTAGGACTGCTCAGGGGACAGTCAGTTGTTTCTGAATTGTTACCCACTTTAATCTGTGGGTTGCAGACCTCTCCCCACTTTAGCGTAAACTGGGGGGAATAAGAGCTTCTGGTGATTAAATCTAAGAGTAGGCAGGGGAGAGTTAATTCCATCTTCACAGTCTGGATGACTGCTGATGGCTCATGTCATTTATTACTTGTGTGACCTTAGGCGAAAAATCTTTTTGAACTTCAATTTCCTTACCCTTAAATAAGGTTTAAAGACCTCTTCCAGATGTAGATTTATGATCTTATGATCTCTAATACTGAGATTTGGGGTGAGGGAAATATAAGAATTTATGAAATACTATTGTGTGCTAGGGTGTATGGGGTGCTCAGGGAGGAGTAATAACTTTGGTATGGAGGGCTTGTCGTGCCCTCTTTGGGCAGCTCTCCAGCCTCTGACCCTCACCTGACACCCAGTTCTCACTTGTGGCTCCTAGTAGCTGCTAGCATGTGGCAGCGGTTAATTGGCTGTGTTGGCATCTAGTTTTACTAGACTTACTTAAGGAGTTAGCAAAGTGCCTTTACTAAGCATTCTTGAACCTATAATATATCTACCTCAGTTTACTTTTTGGAATTAAGCTATATGCTCCATATTGACCTGAAAATCCATAGATTCATCACTACATTCTTCCAGGAACTGAGGGAAGCTTGATACTGGGCAAAGATTAATGATCCACCTCAGGTTTTCAGAATTTGAATAATGAGAGCTCCTTTGGACACATAGTACAAGTGGATGAACAGATTATATTTCTCTCCCTGTTGGTAGTAAGTTCAATGACCAACACTTTTACCTGTATCTAACCTAAAAAGAAATAATGGGCACAGTATCATGATGGTACCTGAGTCCTGTTATGAAGGATACATTTTCTTTATTCTCTACCCCTTGTATCAAGGGAAAGATATCCCTCCTGGATGTAACCATTGTTAGATATGAGAAGAATTTCTTCAAATGTGAAGATGAGTGCCTCCTTAAGAAATAATGCTATGCATGTCTCCTAACTGGAGAGAGCTTTTTGTTTTTGTTTTGCTTTTTGGTGGGGTGTGGAAAGGATCTAAATTTTAAATTTCATCAATGTAGAGGACTGTTAATGTAAAAATCAATCAACTGATCAATCACGAAGCATTTCATGTGTCCATTATATACCAATCACTGTGTTAGGACTGGAATTTTAGGACAAAAATGAAACAATGGCTGCCTTCAAGGAGATTATATTCCAGTGGCTAAGAAAACATATTAAATATTTCATTCACTTATGTACATATATAAGTATGTGAAAAATATAGGAATAGGACCTTGATTTTTTCTGATAAACTGAATTCTCAAAGAGAAAATTCCTCCTATAAATGCAAGTAGGCACCTTCTTGCAACATATAATATTACAGAGTTGTCAGTTCATCAAGACATTATATGACTTGCCCATTTTACAGCTAGCAAATGAATTTCAGGAAGGGAATGAAACTTAGTCTTCTTGTTTCTGAGGCCACCTCTATATCTTTGATGCCTCTCATTCTATAACACACACACACACACACACACACACACACACACACACACACACACGCACACACGCACACGCACACAGGCACACACGCACAGACACAAAATACAATGTATTTTAATGTAGCAGAGGTTAAGCTGAACTTTGAAGGGAACTATGGATTCTCAGAGGCAAAGGTGAAGAGAGACTGAATTCTAGGATGAAAAGCAACCTGGGCAAAGGAATGGATGTAACTGAGATAGTGTCCTGTGTGAATGAAGATCAGTAAAAAGTGTAATTTTGCTGGACCATAGAGTACTTAAAGAGGATTAATATATAATTAGGCTGGAAAAGATCAGTTGGAGCTAGGTTATGGGGGACTTTAAATGTTGAAGAGCAGGTTATGTTTCTGATCTAAATATAAAAGGGAGCCATTTGGAGTTTATGAATATAGGAATGACACACTTTAAGTGTCTCATTTTGGTAGCTGAGTGGTTGGTGAGAGGAAGGACTTGAGGTAGGTGAACCACTTAAGAAGCTACCATAGTAATATACTGGTGAAGATGATCAATCCATCTGTTACTTATAAGCTTTTAAAATAGATATTTTTGAAAAAAAATTAAGAAACATAAATGATCCAATCTATGATGAACAACAAAGGAGATCTGATATTAAATGATACATTGTCACTAGAGTTTTATAATTTATATAATCTTAAAGCATTGCCTAAGGAGATTGAGAGGTTAAGTGACTTGTCGGTGGTTACAAAGTATGTGTCAGAAGCAAGATTTGAAACCAAAACTTTTTCATTCCAAGGTTGATCCACTATGCAGTTTGCCACAGGTACTTGACTCATTATCCAATTTGTCACAGCCACTAATATGATTTCTGTGCCCCTCTCCACTCTCCTACAATATGTTAATCCTCTGGATCTTTGGGATATTTACAATTCAGACTTTAACAAGTTATTAAACTTTAGTTTCTTTTTCTAAGTAGGTTATGATAGTACTTAACAAATGTGTGACTCTTTGGCCAGGTAAGCATAGTCACAAGGTGCAGACAGGTAGGTGGAGTGGGTAGTGTTCTATGCCTTGAATCAGGAAGATGAGGTCAAATCCAGCCTTAGATATTTTTAGGGTAAGTTACATAACATCTCTTTGCATCAGTTTCCACAACTATAAAATAGGGATAAACATGGAACCGACTTAACAGAGACTCACAGTGAGACTCAAATGAAATAATATCTGTAAAGTATCTGGCAAATAGTGAACCCTATATAAATGCTACCTATTACTATTTTTAGCTGCTTTGCTTTGTAAATGTGTTAGCAATGAATAATAGCATAATCTAGAATTTAATTGACACTATGTATATGTGTGTGGATGCACCTGTGCATGCATGTGTGTAGAATTCTGTTAGTCTACTGGAGAGGAGAGAGGAGTGTGCAATTCTGAGCCCACCTGGATTTGTAGTATTCACAGAGTACTGTAAACACTTATGAAAATGGCAAGTATACTCTCTTTGGAGAAAAGTTATGAACAATGGCACTCTCTAGCATATGCCAAAAACATTTAAAGAGGGGGAAATATCCTTTTCAAAGAAAATCAGACGTGGAATTTGTAAATTGCAGTACTTAAGAATGATCTTAACAATACGTAACTTGTATAGCATTTCCTGATGAGAAAAAGCTCTGCTTTGTATTTATTGTTCCATTTAGACATTAATTCTTGATTTCACACATTGAGAATTCACTGTGAAAAACCATTTGCTAACTTTGAGGAAGGGAAAAAAAAACACCACCCACCTTTCCTGACATTTAATTTGCTTTTAAAAACGACAAGACTTGAGATCATACTCTCTTGGGACCAGTCTCTGCTTTTGGAATGACTACTTTAAAACAAAAGGTACATTATCTCAGAACTATAAAGTATTAAAAGAGATTGTAACAATAAGAAAAAAAAACCTGCCAGGATTAGCCTCTCTTGTTATACCACATTGCACAATATTTTCAGGTTAAGTCATATTATACTGTATTGAACTTTTCGGTTTATTGATTTTCTGTACATTCTTGTTAGGATGGTGTAATAGCTGTTTGAGAAAGTCCCAAAAGGAAAAAAAAAACACGAAGGCCAGAGAAAGTAACTCTTAAAGCAATACTAATTAAATGCCCTTTATCTGGGAGCTGGGACCTTCCATGTTGCATTTACTCCCTGCGGTTTTTCTGGAAGTTACTCTGAGTGTTTCTGAAAGTGTGGTATGTTTGCCCCCTAGGAATTCATGAGACCCTGTCAGGGGGTCTACACAATAGTCACAATTATTTTTGCAATAATACTAAGGCATTATTTGCCTTTTCAAATAGTCCTCCATTTTCCATCTACTTATCTCTGTGAGGCCTAATTTTCTTCATATACTTTAACCAAAATAATATATCCCAGTAGGCTGAATGTAGAAGCAGATATGGGAATCTAACTTGTCTTCCATTAAGCCAGACATAAAAGAGATTTTTAAAAATAAAAAATGATGCAATTCTTTTTACTAACTTTTGTTTTGGAAATCATATTTGTTTTTCATAAAATGTTATTATTGTTAGATATAAAGGGTTTATCATTATCATTATTTTAAAATGAATAACTATTTAAATAATTCATCAGTTTAAAAATTTTCTAATATGGTAAATATAAGCAGATAGAACTTGCATAAATAAAAGCCTTTTGGATGCCTGAGAAATCTCAAGAGTATAAAGGTACTCTGAGACAAAGTTAAATGACTCTGTTCTAACCATTATTTTAAAATTGTAAATACAACTTCAGAAAAGGTGGTCTTTTTCTTTAAATAGGAAGGAAAGCTATTTGTTGTTTGCAATAATTTGTTTTTGGTAAATAATAATAAAACTCTTGTACTATTAAAAAAACTTTAGAAACCATTTTAGTTTTATTCCTAATTTGACTTTTTTAAGATCCTTGGTTACCCTATTCTGTAATTAAGAGTGAAATGAGTGAGTACCTCAGAATTGAAACACCATTTCAAATGCCAATATAAAATCAGTTCATATGAATTTTATAACAGAAAAGGCCTTTTCCATAAAATAATCCAATAAAGCAGTGAGTACAAGTACTATCCCTTTTTTATAGATAAAGGAACTAAGATTCAAGTGGAATGACTTGTCAATAGTCTGACAGGTTTTAAGGGTCAGAATTTGGTTCAAAATGTGATAGGGAAAGAACATTTTGCAAGGAAACTATAATGCATACGTCAGAGTGATTGACAGGAGCATATGACTGAGAGTCACATGGGAGTCTAAAGGTCAAGATCTGGGGAAGGTTCTAAGGTCCCAACTGTCTGCACACTTCTCTCCTGAAGGACCTTGGTTGGAGGCTTGGAAAAACAAATTTCTGCTTCTCTTGATACCAACTGAAGAGAGGAATCTTTTGATCTTGTTGCTGGCAGCTTGAGTAAAGAAGATTGAGGACACACTTCACCACTGGACCTGTTTGGATAATTACCAATTGAAGATCCTGGCCCATTTGGTTGGACTCCATTTGTGAGACCTGGTTTTTGGGGAAACATACTGCTTAGCTTAGAATAAAATATTTTTTAGATAGATTTATAGAAATTGGTGTTTAAGATAACTTGTAGTAATTCTCCTAACCCCTGTTCCTTCCTCTCCTTCCCAACCAATAAATCGGAATGTTTTATTTGTTTCCCTCTTGTTCATTCCTCACCAAATTCCTATTATAACAGTTTAGCAGAGCCAACCAGGTTTATTACATATGTATTATATGTTTATTGTATGTAAAATATTTCTGAATTATACCTAAGTAGCCAACATTCTAAACCATCTCTAGGCAGCCAGAAGCTGAGGGGGAAAGCCAAATAGAATTCGAAGGGTTTGGCTTACTCAGAGGGGTTATTTTGATTGCATCACAGACCCCAGCAGCCATCTTGGAGTGGCCATCTTGTTTTTTTTTAATTTGAAGTTTATTTGTTATTTGTTGTATGTATAAAGTATATTGTAACAATATTATTTTGAATAATACGTTAACTATGGAAGCTAACATGTCTATAGGCATGTTTAGTACTATGCTAATGTTATTGTTTGAATATGTATTGTGTATTCCTTATTTTGTTTTTATATCCTTCCCTAATTACTGTCACTATATATTCAAAATGGACTGTATGAAGCCAGTAATGGATATGAAATGGTGTGATGTAATGGCCTATGTACTCCTTACTGTTATCTGTGGGTGTATTGTGTACAAGTTTCATGCCTCTGTGTGCCTTTGTGTAAATCGCCTAAAAGATATAGTAGCTTGGTTTAGAAGGAATTCTGACTTAAAACTTATGGTCGTGCACATGAAACAACAAATGGTTACACTGGAGCAATTTATAAATAACATTAATATGAACCAGGGTTGTATAAATGATAAAAACAATATAAACATTAAAGGGAAAAGACTAAATAGGCTGGAACAGGAAGAAGCAGCAGGAATAGTGAATTTATGTCCCCTAAGAGATATGCCAGTGGTTAAACAAAATGAGGTGAATAACACACAAAAGATATTCCCTGGAGGACCTTGAATCCATCAAAAAGAGAACCCCAAATTTGAATAATGAGCCAAATAATGTGATTAAGGAAATGCATAGGGCAATTGACTTAAATGATCCTGATTTCAATGAGTTTGCCCTAATAATGAAAGAGGTTCTAACTAAGAGAGAGGAATAAGTTTATATAGGAGACAAGAACAGTCCTCTGTTACAATCTTGGCTGGAGGAGTTAAAGCTGGATACTGCAGATGATGGGGTTTATGATATGTAAATTGAAGCAAGAGATGCAGTCATAGATGTTATGGGGAGATATACTAAAAGGCCCAATGCTTGGTCAAAGTTTGAGGCCATAAAGCAAAAAGTTTCTGAAGCTCCTGTGGTTTTCCTGGAAAGGATAACCAAGGCAGCTGAAAATCTATTAGGGATGGATACACTAGAAGAAAGAACTATTGCCCATATCAAACGGGTCTTTGTGAAGAATGCAGTTCCAAGGGTCAAACAATTTTTTAAGTCAGATTACCCTGATTGAGAAGAACTAGATCTTGGCAAGTTAAGGAGAAAAGCTCCTTATTTGACAAATGATCCAGATCAAAAAGCTGATGATTGGGATTCCATTGTTGAGGACTTGAAAAGAAAATTAAGGGAAGCTGAAATGAAAGCTAAAGAAAGTAAAATTAAGGAAGTAAAGGCTGTGGCTGCTTTGAGATCCTGTACAGCCAAAGTATAATAAATATAAACCTAGTGAGAGGAGATCAGGCCCTAGGCACTGTTTCCTTTGTGTTTGGGTCAATCATCTGTGCCAAGACTGCAGATTCAGAAATCAAGTCAGAAGACAACTAAATAGGAATAGTGGTTTTAATAGACAATACAATAATTGGAGTAATAATTATAATAACAGCAGATGGAACAACAACAACAAAAATAATCAAAATAGATATGCAAATCAATGCTAGGGACAACAAGCACCAGATCTCAGTACTATGCAGTCATAGGTAAATTCTGGAGCTAGATCAAAATACAGCCAAGTAGTAAGAAGTGACCAGAGTAAGAATGCTAGTGCCTTATAAAGATTTCTCCTAGGAACATAGGAAAATAAATCAAGAAATGAGTGTGGTATAAATGAAAATGAATTGAGGATAAATGAATTTGGGAGTAATGAAAATAAAATACATGGTGATACAAATGAATTAATGAATCAAAAGAGGATATAATTAGTGTAAATAATTGTACAGAGCAAGAATATTGTAGTATAAATTTAATAGAAAATACTAATGAATGTAGAATAAGGGAAATTAATGAAGAATATAAACTAAATAATGGAATTGTAAATGGGAATAATGATACTAAGGTGGAGAATTTAAGGACCAATGAAAGTAATATAAAAGATGATGATACAAAATCCTGGGAAAGTCATGTAATTCAAGCAGATGTAGACTTGGATGGACAGGAAATTACTGAGCTTTGTACTGATGTTACTGTGCTTGCACCAATTATTGAAACCTTCCTACCACCAAATATCACTGAACCCTATGTTTCTATAACTATAGGGGATCAGATATATGATCTTTTTGTGGATACTGGAGCGGAGTTTGCAAAGTCTTCCTAAAGATTGTAAAGCTGTTGGTATTATGGAAGTGACTTGGAGCTACTGGAAAACCAGAGAGAGTAGCAAAATTACAACCTAAAATGAAAACTCTAGGTCCTTTATCTGTGGAACATGCATTTATTTATATGCCAGAATGTCCAATTAACCTTCTTGGGAGGGACTTGTTTTGTAAATTATGAGCAAAGATTCAATGTACTGACACTAGGGATATATCATAACAATTCCCAGAAGAATCTCTTAAAGCTTTTCCATTGCTGTTCTTAGATTCAGTCAGTGAAGAGAATGAGTTGGATTCCATCTATCCTATTCCTGAGGATATACCAGAACACTTATGGTCAAAGTCTTCCACAGATGTAGGCCTACCAAAATCAGCTACTCCAGTAAAAGTGAGAACTGTGATGTTGTGATTTGTGAGGTTGTGGAAGTGAGAAATTGGAAATGGTTTTTAGAAGAGCTGGAGTAGCTGGGACTCCTGTTCTGTCATTCAAAAGGAGAACATTCTGATTGAATGTTACCAGGAAAGACTGTTGGAAAAAAGATCTGACCAACTGAAGCCTAGGGCATTTCTGGGCTTTTGAGACTGAAAGAAGGAGTCTCTTTGCTTTTGGAGACAGAAATAGGAAGGGTCTCTTTGCTTTTGAGATAGAAGGAAGAAGGTGCCTTTTATCTTTTTGAGACAGAAGAAGGGGAAGTCTCCTTTATCTTTGAGAAAGAAAGGAAGAAGGGGTCTCTTTGCTTTACAGAAAAAAAGTAGCCTCTTGGCTTGGGGACAGAAAAAAAAGGACAGAATCCAGCTCTCTCTGATTTCTCTGCTGTGTTACAGTGACTGAATCTCTAGACCTGTTAACCCATTTTCCCAATTTGAACTATATTCCACCATCCTCCAACCTAAGAATTATTCTAGTATTAGGGAAAACTCAAACCCTCTTTCCTTCAATTTTCTTATCTTTCCTTTCTTCCTCAAAAAACCCCTTACTTAAACTTAGAGAAGAGAAAAATTATTTTATTTGAGACATCATAAACTCATCTTGAGTTGATTTAGAAAGACCAACAGAAGAAACAATTAGAAAGGGAGGGAGGAGGGGAGGAGGAAAAGCAGAAAAGGAGGAAGAAGTGAGGAAGGGAGGAGATTGGTAGATTTGATCTTTAGTTATCATTTATCATTCAAATGATCCCTTATTACAGAACCAAGAAAGGACCAGTTCCTGTTGTTCCTCAATACCCTTTGAATAAAGAAGCTATAGATGGAATAAGACCTATTATTGAGTCCCTAATTCAACAAAGGATCATAATACATGTATCTCAGAATACAATACACCCATACTTCCAATAAAAAAGCGTAAGCTGCATCAAGATGGCAGAATTGTCTATAGATTCCTACAGGATTTGAGAGCTGTAAGCAATCATGTAATAAAGACACATCTTATAGTGCCAAGCCCATCAGCCATAATCTCATACATTACAAGTCAAGCAATATATTTCATCATAGTAGATTTATGTTCAGCATTTTTCTTGATACCAATTCATGAGGATTCTCAAAAGATCTTTGCTTTCACATGGTAGAGTATTTATAGACATGGCCTCATCTTCCACAAGGGTATTGCAATAGCCCAAGTCAATTCTCTTAAATTTTGAACAGAGATCTTAAACAAATAACATTCAAGGAAAGCAAAATAGTACATTTTGTAGATGATAGCCTCCTATCATCTCCATCTTCTAAAGTGTGTTTAAGATATAGGAAGATTCTTTTGATTGAATTACATAAACATGGACATAAAATCTCTAAAGCAAAATTACAGTGTTTTGCCTCTGTAATAATTAAAATGGTTGAAGGCCTTAAACTGTAGTGAGTTAAAATAGTGGAAGACTTAAATTATAGTAGATAAAAGAGTAGATGAGTAAATTGTGACCGCAAAAAAATATGTTTTCACTACAGTATCTTGTTTTTAAATCAATATATAAGGTGGTCACCAGGGAAATATTCCCAATTATTAAATATATACCCAAGTCAACTAGGTCTTATAGGGATTTTAATTAATTAACACAATGAGGAATTAAAGAAAGAGAGAGAGAGAAAAAGGAAAATAAATGAGAAAAGGATAGGCCGGCCCAGGCAGCCCTGGCCAACCCAGACCTAAGCCCTAAAGAAAGATCAGTCAGTCCTTAATCTTAATCACTCACCACAAGATCTGTCCAAGCAAGGGATTCTAGTCACACCAGGCCAGTTCCATCTCAGCTGAGTTCACCAGCTCAATGCCTCAATCTGAAAAACCTGAGCTCCTATTTAAAGGGCATTTCCTCCTATGTCCCCTCCCCTAAGTCCTTATATCTACCAATCACAGTAGACGTTTTTCAAAGGACAGACCATTCTTAGTTCACACCTGAGTAGACTAAATTTTTTGAGTAATTAACACCAGGAAAGCTCTGAGTACGTTTTCACCTCTTTGCTCCTTGTAAGTTCACAAGTTGCTTGACCTTTATAGGTATTTAGCACACTTTTTGTATTAGTCCTAAAACAGGCATGGCTTAAGTATGAGTTTAAGTATTTTTCATTGTTCAGCAAGGAGTTTTCTCCCCTAAAGCAGGCTTAAGTACAGATGGAATAGAGGTCTTCACATTTCTGATCTAAGTAGAGTTCTCACATTCCTAATCTAAGTAGCTTCACTGCCCAAATGGGGAATGGTCCCAATGGGGAATTTTTAAGGTTCACAATCCTAACCTTATGAAGTAGGGTCTGAGAATTTTTTAAGGTTCACACCTCTCTCATTGAATATCTTGGCTTTGTGTTGTCAGAGGGTTCCAGATGTATCACTAAGAAAAGAATAGCTGATATCCAGAAACTGAGTGCACCTAAGATCAAGAAGCAACTCAGAGCTGTTCTTGGAACAAATGGTTTCTGTAGACAATGGATACTTGGTATAGTGAAATTACTAAATGTTTAACAAATCTAACCAGGAATACAGAACCAGAACCTCTGAAACTGAAACCTGAACATCTGCAAGACTTAAGTTAGCTTAAGGAAGAAATTTTATCTACACCAGCTCTTGGAATCACAGACTATACTAAACCTTTTCAATTATTTGTGAATGAGAAACAAGGAACTGCATCTGGTGTACTGATGCAGACTTTAGGACAATGTTATTGTCCAATTGGATACTATAGTTGTCAGCTAGATCCAATTGCTGCAGGTACAGTTGTATTTTATTCACATCAAATAGAAGCACTAATGAGGAAATTTTGTACTCAAGCATATTCAGAGAAACGAATATCTAAGTATGAAATTATAATTCTAGGTAGTGAAACCATCAAGTTGAAAAGGTATAGTGTATTAAATTCATCTATACGTCTTCCTGATTTGCCAAAGAATGGTGATCCATTACATGAATGTGTAGAAGTAGTAGATCTAGTGGATATGCCAAGGATGGATTTAAAAAACAATGCTATCAAAAATCCAGATTTGGTTTTATTCACAGATGGTTCTTCATATTTGTGTAATGAAATTAGATGTACAGGTGATGCAGTTGTCACAGAATTTGAGACACTGTGGTATGGATCATTACCTAGTAACCTTAGTGCTCAAGGCACAGAGTTGGTTGCATTAAAGCATGTCTTCTAGCTGATGGTAAAAGTGCAAATTTGTATACAGAATTTCATTATGCTTTTTTAGTGTGTCATGCTACAGGAAAGATCTGGAAACAATGAGGTTTTATTACTGCATTGGGAAAACCAATTGCTCATGCGGAAATTATAACTGAGTTGTTGGATTCTGTCCAGAAGCTGAAATACCTAGTGGTAATCCATTGTAGAAGTCATACTAATAGAAGAGATTCAGTTGCTAAAGGAAATCATAGAGGTGATATGACTGTGAAATTTTCTGTCAGAAATGCTCCAGTGTATGTTATGAACTTATCAACTATAGAATCTGATGATCTAGAAAAAGCTTATGTAGACTCAGAAATACAAAAATGGAAATAGAGTTTTGGAGCAAGAAAAGAACATGGCATATGGTTAACAGGTACTAGAAAGCTGTTACCAAAAGACCTATATACTTATATGTGTCAAGCCATTTACACAAAAAGGTCAATTTGATATGAAAGCTGTAATTGACACCATAAAGAGACAATGGCTTGCTCGTGGAAAAAGTACTGTAGCAAATAAGATCTGCTCAAGGTGTTCCATTTGCCAAAAATTCAATCAAGGGGCAAATCATCAGTCAAATTGAGTCTCCAGTCAAAAAGATCAGTAAGGAGAGGACCATTCCTGTAGAAGAGGATAGAAGAGGACAATGCAAATGAAGAAGAGAATTCAGGAATTAATGGACAGTGTTAAAATACTGAAAATTTATAAATTTAAAAGATTTTGTGAAATTTGCAATGAAGAGGATTAAAGGATAAATGAATTAATGAATTAATACTTTGGAGTAATGTATTATAGTACAAAATAACATAGCATTTATTCACATAGAAACACAAATATATTTACTACTATTGAATTGCAGAAGAATATTCAAGAGGAGAGAAGAGTAAGAAAGATCTGAAGTAGGGGTAGGTATGTTGTATAGTACAATAACATAAGACTTACATAACAGTAACACTGACATTAAAATAGCAAAACAACATGACTTAACAAAAGTAACAACACAATAAAAAATAAACACAAAGCATAAACATGGTTTGGTTACATTGAATCACTACTTAAATGGGTGAAACTATGTACAGTTAGGGTACTAACAGTGTTATGATTAGCTATAGATATGTTAGGTACTAACAAAATGTAGGTAGATACTTATATTTAGTTTAGGTATAGAAATATAGTTAGAAGAATTTTGAAGATAGAGATTAATTAGGTATGATTAAGTAAGATAAGATAAAAAATTAGATACTGATTTGTACTATATCATACATTACACAACACAAACAATATATGGCATCATATATCAAATAAATTTGTAAATAAAAATGTAATTATATGTAAATGGGGTGTATGATAGGATTGTATATTATTATTGTATTATAATGTATGTATGTACATAAAATACGTGTAAATGTGAAGTGTACATAAGTGTATATATATGCATGTGTATAATATAGCATACGTGTATATATTGCATGTGTGTACTATATGTATACATGTAAATTACGTGCATAGCTCACTTATATTTATTGTTACATGCATTTCCATAAGTGAGTTTAATGTTTGGTTTGATTTTCAGTGTAAAACTTATGCAATGTTGTGTTTATTGTAATTTTCAAAAATATTTCTCTAAGTTTAATGTTAATGTACTGCAATAGTAGTACAATTTTCTGTATTATCTGATAAGAGCATTTTGAGTTTGATGTTTGCATGGAAGTTATGTTCATCTTTTATTTGATGTTATTTGCTGTTTTGATTTTGCTTCTGTTTGACATTTGCACTTGTTCATTATTTAATTCTTTTTCCTTTTCCTCTTTCCTTGTTAAATTTCCCTAGAAATGGTCAGTATTAGTTCGAGTAAGATAGTCGAGTGTAGGTTGTTTGATATTTTGGGTATATTTCTTAGTTTTGGTAACTGGTAAGTATTTTGGATTGTGCACAAATACAAAAATAGTGTTTCCAACATGATTTTTTTTTCATGTAAAAGAGGGGAATGTGATAGAGAAAGAATGTTTTGCAAACAAACTGTAATGCATACATCAGAGTGATTGACAGAAGCATGTGACTGAGATTCACATGGGAGTCTAAAGGTCAAAACTTGGGGAAGGTTTTAAGGTCCCAACTGTCTGGACACTTGTCTCCTGAAGGACTTTGTTTGGAGGCTTGGAAAAAACAGGTTTCTGCTTCTCCTGATACCAACTGAAGAGAGGAATCTTTTGATCTTGTTGCTGGCAGCTTGAGTAAAGAAGTTTGAGGACACACTTCACCACTGGACCTGTTTGGACAATAATCAATTGAAGATCTTGGTCCATTTGATTTGTTACATGTTTTGGTTACATGATTTGGTTATTTCCTAATTATTTTTTATGGTACAGCTTTTGTCATTCAAATGTCATAGTGATTTTGAATTTATTGCTGCATATGGTTTCAAATAAACAAGTCGTCAACAAGCGTTTATTAAGTACCTTCTAGTCACTGTGCTAAGTGATGATAGAAGATTATCCATGTAATTATACCTAGTTTTCATGACCTCTCTTGTGCAGGTGTAGTGTGCTAAAAATAAAATTGAAAATTATTCAATTCATGAGAAAAATCTAACTACAAAAACACAGAAATATGAGCAAGCTTATAGAATCAAACTTAATTCCTTGTAAACTTTTTGTTCTTGCTTTATTAAATTCTTCAGTACAATATATGTGGGGATTATTTGAATAGATTTTTTTTTACAT
The DNA here is from genome assembly GCF_027887165.1 of Monodelphis domestica. Classification (NCBI taxonomy): domain Eukaryota; kingdom Metazoa; phylum Chordata; class Mammalia; order Didelphimorphia; family Didelphidae; genus Monodelphis; species Monodelphis domestica. The sequence goes on along the minus strand of NC_077231.1, from coordinate 145,976,734 downwards.
GGTCCTTGATATTGACCTCATCACCTAAAAAATAAGTTGTAGTCATTAGTATCCTTCATCTTTAAACATGCCTTCCTTAGATAAAACTCTGTTCCATGATCTTTCTGAAGATTGCCTTTATCCCTTGCCCAGAAAATCAACTGTAGTGGCTCACAGAATCCTCCGAGCTAAGCAATACCTAAAATATATGGTTTAATGAGATAATAACAACCCACAATAATATAATGTTTTGAGGATTGCAAAATTCTTTTCTCATTTTAAAAATAATTTTGTTTTGATTTTTAATAATTGTTTTCTGAAATTTTGCAATGTGTGTGTTCTTTCCCCCTCCCCCCTCCTCCTCCAATCAGCAGATAATATAATATAGGTTTTATCATGAAATAATTATTTCCATGCTCATCAAGAGGACACATGTAGATTACACTAAAGAAAAATTCATTGAGGAAATAAAATAAAGGAGGGCATGCTTCAATCTGCATTCAGACTTCTTCAGTTCCTTTTATGGCAATTGATAGCCACTTTTTTTAATGAAATCTATGGAGTTGTCCTGAATCCTTGCATTGCTGATAATAGTTGTCATTCATAGTTGATTATAGTACACTATTATTGATACTGTGTACAATGTTCTTCAGGCTCTGCTCATTTCACTTTCCATCACTTCATGTAAGTCTCTCCAGGTTTTTTTTTCTGGTTATGTTGTCCACCATTTCTTTTGGTGCAATTGTATTCTTGTATTCCATTACAATTATACACAACAATTTGTTCAGGCATTTCTCAATTGATGGCTATCCTTCATTTTCCAGTCCTTTGCCACCAAAAAGAGCTGCTATAAGAATTTTTATACAAGTATGTCCTTTACCCCCATTTTTCATCTCTTTAGGATATTGACCTAGCAGCTATATTGCTGAGCACAGTTGCTCTTTGCTCAGACTTCTACATTGCTCTCCAGAATGGTTAGATTCCACAGCTCTGCCAAAAATGCATTATTCTCCTATTTTTTTCTATGACTCGTCTAACATTTATCACTTTCTGTTTTTTCATATTGGCTGCTCTGATAGGTATGAGGTGGAACCTCAGAATTTATTTCAATTTTTATTTCTCTAAGTAATAGTAATTTGAAGTTTTCCCCCATATAATTAAAGATGGTTTTAATTTTTTCATCTGAGAATTGCCTGATCAAAACTTTTGACCATTTGTCATTTGGGGAATGCTTTGTATTCTTATAAATTTGGCTCAAATCTCTATATATTTGACAAATGAAGCCTTTGTCAGAAATATTAGAATTTTTTTCTCCCTCAGTTTCTGTTTTCCTTCTATTTTTGGTTGCATTGGTTTTGTTTCTGCAAAATCTTTTTAATTTAATGTAGTTAAAGTTGTCTAATTTACATCTCATAATATTTGCTTTGTCTTATTTGTATATAGCTTCTTCACTTATCCATAGATCTGACAGGTAAACTAATCCATGCTTCCCTAATTTGTTTATATTATTACCCTTTTGTTTTAATAGTTTATCCTTTTTGACTTTACATTAGTATATGACATGAGGTGTTGATCTGAGCATAGTTTCTGTCATACTGTTACTGTTTTCCAATTTTCTCAGCAGATTTTGTAGAATAGTGAGTTCTTCCAAAAGCTTGAATCTTTTGGTTTGTCAAACACTATATTACTATGGTCATTTTCTACTACATGTTGAAGGCTTTATTTATTCCATTAACCCATTACACTATTTCTTACCCAGTACCAGATTGTTTTGATGTTTGCCACTTTATAGTAGAACTTAGGATCTGGTACAGGTAACCTACCTACCTTCATATTTTCAAATTTTTTTCATTAATTTCCTTGATATTCTAGGCCTTTTTTTCTTCCAGATAATTTTATCATTATTTTTCCTAGCTCTATGAAATATTTTTGGGACATTTTTATTTGTATGACACTGAGGAGGTAAATTATTTTGATGGAACTGTAACTTTTATTATATTGAATTAACTTACGCATAAACATTCAGTGTTTTTTCCAATTGTGTAGATCTGATTTTGTGTGAAAAGTGTTTTGTAGTTTTGATCATATAGTTCTTGGGTTAGTATTAACAGATAGACTTCCAAGTATTTCATGTTATCTACAGTTTTTAAAAGTAGATTTATCTTTCTATCTCTTGCTGTACTTTATTAATAGCATAGAGAAATGCTGATGCTTTATGTGGGTTTATACAAAGTGCTTTTCTCACAGCAATGCTATAAAGTAGGTAGAATGATCTGAAATATGATACTTATAAGATCTGAGCTGTTGCTTTAGATATACTGAATCTATTGACAGAGAGGAAAAATCAGCATAACTGATTGATATAACAAAAGATTTGGATGTAGAATACTTGTAGACCTTCCACATCTATAAAGCTGGGTAGCAGGATTGTCTTCTCATATATTTCTCTTTACAGTCCTGCTTGGTTTTGTTTTAACCCTTACTTTGTGTCTTAGTAACAACTCTACATAGATATTGTAGGATTCTTAATAATAATTAAAAGAAAGTAGAAAGAAAAAAAGGTTCTTTTAGTCAAATGAGCAGAGCAAAGAGAGACACACGCTCACACCTGTAGCACTTTACCAAAAGCACAAATTCCGAAAAAAGAGCTCCACAGCATGGGTCTCAGCCAAATTTATCTCCTAAGCATCCTTATGTAAAATGAGGATGTAACTTAAAAGGATGCTGGGAATGTAGCAAGTGTGGCAAATTTTCTACCAGCAAATTTCCCTCTGTGATTCTTTGGGAGACCAGTCTCCCCAATGGATCATTTTAAACATAATTAACTAAAGTATATACAATTTTACACAGGGAAAATACAACAACTTAGGGATATGGAAACAAAAGGGAATCAAGAACAAAACCAAGTAGGGGGCAGTCCCCTTTGGTACAACAAAGTACATATAAGCAAATGTATTCAACCCCTCAAAATTCAGTTCTGCATATTCAGTTTTGCTCAGGAACTCCTGGAATAGCATGTGGTCCCCATAAGCATCTCCATGATGTGGCCAAGGAAATTAGTCTCTGGATTACAGGAGGCAGCAAATTTCTTATCTTTAAAATTTCTTTTTCTCAAAAGGAACTTAAAATTTTTCATTACAAAATAAAAACACTTTTCCCCCTGAGGAAGATATCAACATATCCCCCTCCCCCCACACTCCTGAGGAGGATACAGGGATTCAAATAGGAATCACACAGGAATACATAGTAATGTCTTAAGGCACATGAATCAATTATCAGAAACATCAAAGATTCCAAAGAAATTAAAAAATACCCTCTGATTGAAATATAGAATATTAAAAAAACCCTGAAAAATTATAGGAAAAATGGACCAATCACAACAGGTTCTTGTAGTGATCTATGTCCTATAAACTTGTAATGACAATCATTCACTAAACCAATTTAGCAGTCTGGATTACAGTAAATTATCACATCATGAAAGAAAATAGAAGAAAAAAATCTAGGTTTTGAAACAAATGGGAAATAGCATCCCCTGGTTTGACCTTTTTTTCCCGCTTTCATGGATAATGGAGCTGGAGCCAGAACAATCGGGGTTCTATACTTGATAAAAAGTGTGGTATAAGGAAGTTCTGCATTTAACACACGTTAAACAGCCTCAACCTCGAGTCTCACACATGATCAAGTCCTTGTGCTCTTTGTGTAGAAGGTCATCAATTCCCATAGGATTGGTTTGGTTTTTTACTTTTTGTGCTTGTGTGGCACTTTGCAGGTCAACTTCTGTGCTTCTTTGTGGTCTGTTTTTTCCTTGATTCAGACATAGTCTGAACATAGACACAGTCATAGAACAAAAGTCTCATGATATAAGTTAATGTGAGGTTGAAAGTCCAAACCTTTTTGGGTATGCATCTATATGCTAAGAGGGAAAGGGCAGGAAGGGACCTCAGGAGAATTTGGAGGAGAGGGAGTTTTAGCCAAGAGTTGCTCAAAACAAGAGTGGATGTTTTCCATCTGAGACATATGAGAAGAGTCCATCTGTATTTCAAGACAAAGGGGATTTTCCTCTGAGTAATTTGGGAACAGGCTCATAAAAATTTGAATTAGATTTTCAATGGAATCCTCTTTTCTATTGGATTGTGTTTTTACAATTTTCCAATTGAATTTCTACTGCTTGTATTTTTGCTTGCAATTTCAAATTTTCAGCCTTTTGCATCTTAATATTAATAAATAGGAAAAGAAGAATTCCTAGCAGTATTAGGAAAAGGAGCCATTTGGGAATCTTAATGGTTTTCAATTTGGCAAAAGCCAAAATGCTTTCTTGTAGAGAAGTGATCATGTTTTTATTCTCTACAATAATATAGCATGGATATATTGGATGATTTTTTTTTAGTTTATATATATATATATAATATACATATATATAATAAAATATATATAAATAAAAACCTATATATATATATATATATATATATATATATATATATAAATTGGTTCTACCTTTAGGGGGCAGAAATGTAGCACTGCAGGTCAGCAGAAAAGGGGGAAAAACAAAACAAAACAAAAACTGAATGCTCAATATTAGCCTCTAATGGCAGGGGTGAGGAGGTTTGAATCAAGGATTATGGATTGGTTTTGATGGGGAGGACTCCTTTTAGCTGGAATGGGAAGTTTTTTTTTTTTTTTAAGAGGGAGTATAGGAAGCTGGGTGGGGTGTTTTTTGGAACAGGATTTAGTTAGGAGAGAGGACCAGTACCCCTCCTGAAAAGGAAAAATGTCTTCTGCTGAACTGGGGTTTTGGGGGCAGGGAATTTAAAGCTTACCAGTGTCAGGAACAGCAAGCAGCAGTGACAGCAGAAATAGTTATCAGGAACAGCCTTTATGAGGGAGAGACAAGGCTACCCAGCTTTCCTGGTGGGCAGGTATAGGCAATGAGCCTGAGAAGGCTTTGAAGGGTTTTCAGGAGGGAGAAGGGAGAAGGAAAAGGGGAGAGGGAAAACCACAGCAAGTGAAAAAAAAATCTGGTTCCTCTAGTTTTTAGTTCCTTTGTAATTGCCAAAAATTTGTAGGATTTTTAATAATGATTAAAAGAGGAGAAAGAAAAAAAAGTTATTTCAATCAAGTGAGCAGAGCAAAGAGAGACAGACTCACACCTGTAGCACTTTACCAAAAGCACAAGACCCCCCAAAACAGTTCCGTAGCATGGGTCTCAGCCAAATTTATCTCCTAAACATCCTTACATAAAAATGAGGATATAACTTAAAAGGATGCTGGGAATGTAGCACAGGTGTGGCAAATTTTCTATCTATACAATGTATACCCGCTTGTATATCTGTACAGAGAGAAAGAGAAATAAACAGATAAACAGAAATAAATTCATATATACCTGCACATATACATTATTTTTGTATTTTTTATACAAAAATATTTGCATATTTCTTGGATTCACCTTATGCATAATAAATTACTTCATTTTTATTCTCTGTATTTCTTTGCTTTTTCTGGTGTTTTTCTCACAGATTGTAGGGTTTTATTTTCTTATCTATACAGTCTTTTGGTTTGTTTAAGCAATTTGAAATCCTATGAATTAAATGCATATGTTCTTTCATTTTTTATGTTATAGTAGATTTTTTTATTATTTAAAAAATTTGCCTCCTTATAAACATAGGGCTTTTCTCTTCAGTTTTTGAAAAAATTGAACTTCTATCTTTTATTATTAATGGTTAGGTTTTGATTAGTAGGATAACTGACCTTGTGTTGATTCTGGAGCAACTTTTTTTTTCATAACACATTATTCCATTGCCTTCTGTGATTTCTAGTGGGTGAAGTATAATCTTGCATTGTTTGCATTTCCTTTCCTTTATATTTGAAAGTTTTTCTCCTAGTAGCTGGTAACGTATTTCTTATTACTGAAACTGTTCAACTTAACCATTAGGGATCTTAAATTTTTAGCACAGGTGTTTTTGTTTGTTTTTACCCTAGATGTGATGATTGGATTCTTTATATATAATATGTGTTCAGAAGTTCTAGGAAGTTTCTGAAGTTCAAAGATTAAGTTACCTCTTCTAACCAATTCCTTTTGCCACCCCACTCTTTTTTTTCTTTTAGAAGTATCATTTCATGAAGGTAGTCGTAAAGATACAATGCCCTATGGCAGAAACTTCCTTGATTCCTATATTGTATAGTATTATTTTATCCTTGATCTCTCATTATAAAGGTTTTTTTCTTCATCATTTTCATCTTGGAAAGTCATGATTGTTGACAACCTTAATATCACCTTGCATCTTTTTTTTAAGATCAACCTATTTTGCTTGTATGGAAATCATGTTTTTATGTTAATTAATTTTTCCTTTGCTTCTTCTAGACTTTTCCTTCACTTCTGTGTATTTCCATTCCCAATGAGTGATCCTCTTTATTTCCTTGGAGAGACTTGCAGTATTAGATTCAAAGTTTTTTATTTTACCAATTGTTTCTGCTCTATAATTCTACTTTCTGAATTCTTATTTTTCTTTTAAACTATGCACTTTTTGTAATCTCAGGATCCTCTACCTTATTAGATATATATTAATTTTCCTTCAACTGCTATATTTATTCACATATGTCTACAATTCATTTAATTGATCTGGAGGACATTTCTTTACTGTTATTAATTTCTCCACTATTGATTTATCTGTATTAGCTCAAGATTTTTAACTGGATTCAATGTTTTATATTTTGCCAAATATTTCTGCTCTGTAGGCCATAAATTCTACTTTCTTCCTCTTGAGATCTTTGGTAATTTTAGGCTTTTCTCTTTTTATTCCACATTTCTTTATCTTTTGATTCCTTATCCCTTGAAAATGGTTTTCATTGGAACCTAGACCTCAAAATTGCCTCAGTCTTCTTTCAAACTGGGAAATCAGTTTCTCCATTTTCAGTCTCTACCTCCAAAAACTTCTAGGAGGACATAACTGGCCTCAACTAGATTTTGGACTCTTCCTCAAGTTAAATGTAGTGCCACGTAAGCACCTATATTGGCATCTTGTCCCATTTTCCTCTATTCTTTAGTTCTCAGACTGAGCTATATTTTAAATCAGATTACCACTACAGCTACTACTCCATCTAGAGCATGCTTCTGCCTTTTCTGTTTTCCAAGTCACTCCCTGGAGGGACTAAAGTTGAATTGTGCCAAACACTTATGGGTTAGCTTAAGCAATCCTACTAGAGGTTGTTGTGTGGTAAAAGAGAGGCCACTGGGTGAGAGTGCTAGGAATTAATTTTTTTTTGCTGTTAATTCATTGAATTTTTACTTTTTTAGAGTTCTCAGTATCTGAGGTAGTTGAAATTGCTTTTTCTCCTGAGTACAATTCCTATTTCCAAAAAGGTAGAAAGGTAATGAAGACTAAACAAAATGCTTAGTCCACCATCTTTTTGGTTGTATGACCTTGAAGAATTCAGAGTAGATAACTTAATAAAGGTTTGGTGTTTGCCTTTTGTTGAGTTTTACTAGCACTATGCTAGGTTTTTTTTTAATGCTATGCTGGGAAGAATGATTGATTCTAAATCAAGAGATGTGGATTTAAGTCCTGACTTTGCCATTTACCCATGCAAGGTCACTTTACTTCATTGGACCTTTTAGAATCAAGGATTTAAAGCTAAAATTGATTTTAGGTGATATCTAGTCTTATTGTACAAATAAGGAAATTGGTTCATGGAAGTTAACTAACTTTCCCCAAATCAAATAGTTAATAATCCACAGAGTTAAGATTTGAACAAAAGTCCTCTGACTCTAGAGCTAGTGTTCTTTTCATTAAATTATAAGATCTTACTTTTCTAATGTGTAAAATTAAAAGTTTAGTTGCAAATTTCTTCAATGTGTCTTACAAACCAAAATGTATAATCCAAAGAAAAGAGGAATGGTTGGAAATTCATAACAGATTATTTTCTGTAAGCACTATTTTCAAATTTTGTGAATTTCCAGAAAACTGAAAACACCCACATTAAAATATAAATAGCAAATATATATTCCAAATTCAGTTTTTAAGAATTCCTGACTCTTGATTATCTATACTAATGAAAGGAAACTACTCAAAATCCCAAAGCTGGCTGTAAAGTAATTCCTTCTTGAGTTAACTGAGCCAATACAAGGTTTGTTTCTTCCTTTCCTAAGTAATCAAACTTTACTTCCCATAGAAAACCCCAGCTCCCATTTCTAATTCCCAGACCTTTTGTTCTTGCCTTCTATAGCACTTCTAGTATTTAGAACTGGTCCATTGATTTATTTAGGTTGAATCCTACCTTCCCTATAGAATCCCTCAGAGCTAGTGCTTCCCTCCCATCTCTTATCTGGTGCTGCATTTGGGGAGAATACTCTGACCTTTTAAATTCTGCCTCATGAGATACTAACTCTCCCAAACCTCACCTTTCTTATCTGAGGATCACTAGCTTCTTCTAATCCACTTGTAACTTCAAATTACATTTACCAACTAACAGGATCATAGAGTTTCCATCCTTCCCTGAGGATCTAAGCCTTGCAAGTAGAAAGGGTTTATAAGAAGAATTCAAATAAGTCTCTCAGATTGTTCCTTTAGTTATGCATTGGATTTGGATATCAATGACCCATCTGACACTGTCTTCATTTTCTTTATTTTTAATTTTTTTTTGGTCTAGCAGACATGATATGCCTTTGAACATAGAAGCCTGGACAATTTAGCAGAGTGTTTCTTTTTGATTGTGCGAGTGTCAGAATGATATGCAAACCCAATCATCTAATGCTCTTACTGTGATCTTCGGGAAAAGTGCCAGAGGAAAGAGAATGTCCAAGGTACATTACCTATGGAAAGTGAGTTTAATCAGATGGAATTGATTTAAGTTACACTTACATGTACAATAAGAGATGTTCAGAACTAAACAAACAGTGCTGAAATTGCCTTCATATTCTACTCTCCATCATTTCAGTCACCACACACACACACACACACACACACACACACACACACACACACACACATTTATCTGGGGATGCTGTCCTGGGTTGGGTCTGACCCTTTGGGGGTCCAACACAGGCTTTAGGTACCTCTTCTGACTGTGCTCCAGTCATGCTTCTTGCTTGGTTTTACATATATACATACATACATACATATATACATACATATATATATATATATATATATTAGGTGCCAGTAGGAAAAATGATTCTTCATCTCTCAAATTAGATAGAAAAATAATCTTCATATTTTCCAAGAAAGAAGAAAATGGTGAATGTTTTTCATTGCATAACATTTGAAAAAGGAGCAATTATGGCTTTCATTTGATGACAGCAAATGAGTGACTCAGTATCTTGGAGGACAGTACAGCACAATTCATGGAAAATACCTGGTGTCAGATTTCTTTTTCTCCCAATTTATGTGTGAACCAATGTAAGGCTCACAAGGTGAGAAATTTTTAGTGACTGGTGGAACCAGAAAAAGCAAAACAATCAGAACAAAATTCAGAACTATGTGAACAAGGAATCCCTAGTTATTTCACATATGCTTTATTCTGTTAGAATTTTTTTAAAGTAGTACCTTCAAAAAGCCAGCCAGGGGCTATGAAAGTGGAAGGATCTTTATTACAGTAAGAAAAAAAAGCAAGAAAACAATTCCAGATTTGAGATTAGATATTTAAAAAACCCTTAAAAACTTTATTTACTTGTTGTCTTTAATCCCGAGTTGATAAATTTAGAAAGACAAAATATAATTAATTACTGCTTGGCTGCCAATAAGAGGCATAACAAGAGTGAAGTGGTTGGGGTTATGTCTTAGGGCAGTGTTGGTGAACCTTTTAGAGATTGTGTGCCCAAACTGTACCCTCAAGCCACTTATAAACCCCTACATTACCCCAGAAAAAGGAGGGAGGAAGTGCATGCAGAGGGCTGCTGGGCAGAGGTACAGGGCATGTGAAAAATGTCCTCTGGTCCTATGGAGAGGGGGAAAGGAGCAGCCCACTCTAGGAGGTGAAGGCACAAGTGTCATTCATTAACCAACAGAATCATAGGGCCATTTACATTCATGTGATGTGTTTTTTTCCCCTGCAACAGACTCATTCTTTGTGGTTACCTACTAAAATATCATCAAAATATCTTTCTTCCTATCACCATGGTTCCTGCCTTCTCATGACATCTTTTGAGGGTATAGGCTACAGTTTCTGGGGGACTGACTGTCTCCTTATGCAAAATGGCTACACCTGTAGTTAGACTGTACTAGGCTGTTACTATGTACCTTACTCAACAGGTTCTTTTTTAACATTTATGTTTTCTTCCAAGATAAAATAAGTCATGGTTATACCTTTACTTCCCATAATCTATATGTAGTAGAGGAACCTGTAGAGATGAAGAGATCTGATTTAGCCCTTGGTATCTTTGGAGAGAACAGTTAAAGCTGAGCAATAAGATCAGAAGTTAAATTGTGAAGGGTTTAGAAGTGAGTGACTTTAGGACTAGAAGCAAAACAGTTTTTCTTAAAGTTTGGCTACGAAAGAGAGAAAAAATCAGATAAAATATCTTGAGGATACAAGAGTGTCAAATGAAGGCTCTTTAGTGATGTGAGAAGAGAAGAGCTAATAATGTTTATACACAACAGAGAAGAAATTTAAAAGGAAAACTTGAAGATTAGAGAAAGGAGTTTGATTGTAGTGGCACTGGGAGTATAAGAAGAAGGGCTTGTCTTGGTGAGAAGGACCATCTCCTCTGTAAGGAAGAACTATAGCAAGAGATAATACTAATGATGTCAAGGGGAAATGAGGGCATTTAGTGAAGGGCTTCTAGTTTCTCAAGAAAGTTGCAGGCAAGATCCTCTCTAGGAGGAAAGGAGTGGCAAAAAATAGCAGCTTTCTTCCATGAAATATTATTTCTTATTAAAAATATAGTCCATTTACTTGTAAAATGAGTCTCCTCCACCTGAGATTAGATTATTTTCCTTTAAAAAATGGTGATGCTTGCTTCTTGAGAATAATGACTAATAATTACCAACAAAGAATGATGGACTGGAAATGGTGAGGGACAAAAGAAGGGGTTCCAATTCTTATTTTTTTATGAATATTATGTATCATTGCATGAAGAGGCTTGCCAAAGAGATTATTGTGGTAATTCATACAGCTGAGTTGCTGAATGTATATAACTTCAGATAGAATCATTAATCCTTTAAGCTCTTTGAATCCTATATCATATCAAGAGAAGAGAAAGGAATGAATTCTGGCACCCCATCAACAGGACATTGGGTTACAGAAACATCTGTTTGTTTGTTTTAAAGCCCAGGGGTAGAGGGGAAGGACTGTTGGACATAAGAGGAGCTGATCTGATAGGAATGGAATAGATCAAGCCCTTTGGGTCCTTGGAGTGTAAGAGATGTCATGGTTTGCATGAAAATACAAGATTTTTCTCTACCTTATGTTCCTGAATTTCATTGCAATCATGGGACTATAAATCAGTTTATGATATTAACATCTGGAAATCATAGAAAATAAATTCTGTTTAATCTGTTCTTAGAGAACATGTGATTTTTTTATCTTTTCTTTCAAAGAGCCTCAAAGCTAGAAAGGACAATGGGAGGTCATCCATCCCACCCATCCCTCTGCATTAAAGCATGACTGAACCTAAGCCATCTTCCCCACGTTTAAAAACTTGGCTAGGAAATGTTAGATATTCTGACAAATTTAAGCTATAGCTTCAATTGCAATCTTTCCACATATGGTTAGTTTGAGGCTCTTTTTCTGTCCCTTCTGAATTATAGCTAGTGACTGGCAATATTGTAGAGGAAACAGTATTGAATTTGGGGTCAAAATATCTGATTCAAAACCCAACTTTGCTCCTATGTAGTAGTAGCTGTGGCAGGTTGGGCAAGTCACTGTGCCTCTAAGGGCTTCATTTTCCTCATATCACTCTAAAATGAAGGGCTAAGACTTATTGACCCCTTGGAGGTAAAAATCCTCTGATCCCCTGTGTTTGAGGGTCTCTATGAATCTTCATGAACTTTAAGACTGTTTTTAAGAGATCAATCAGAGTTATGCAACTTTTATATAATTTCCATTCTTATAAATGATCCTATCCAATTTTATCTGGACTGCTAACATAGTTAGGCTCATAAATAAACTTCTTTGTCTCCCATCCTTCCCCTCTATGATTCATATAGCATCGAGTACTTAAATGATTCTCTAAGATCAACACAATATCTACTACTCCACATGCCCTCCTGGCATGTAAAAGACATGTAATAAGAGCTAACTGAATTTAATTTTAGGAATTGTTGAATTTAATTGAATGAAGATGTATACTCAGAAGAGTAATTTTTCTAAGGTCATACACTGTAGAGTCAGAATACACATGACCCAGGTTTCCTTTCTCCTGGTTCTGTTCTCTTTTCCCTGTAACCCAACTTTCTCCTTGGGAAGAACTGATTCCTGACTGCAAGATGGCCTTCCTGTAATTAGGATCATTTCATCTGTCAGGTAATAAGGAGGACCAATGGACCAAAGAAGGACAGAAATTTCAAAAGTGTATCTACAAATCCATGCTAGAAAAAAAAAAAAAAGAGTTCCTTTCATTCCTTTCATTCTCTACCCATTCTTTTCAGGAAAGAGTCCATAAGATCTTAGCAAGAGTGATGAGGCCCTGCCAGCCAAAGGAACAATGGGAGATCAAGATGCAGAAACACACATCTCAGGACACCTGGGGCCATTCTGACCACACCAAATTACATTTTCAAAGGGAAGACATTTCCACAAAGCAGTCTAAAAGCTTCTTGGAGATCAATAAGCCCATTAGGCAAAGGAAGTAAAGCTGATATTTTGGTGTTCCATATATTAAATGAAAAAAAACCACCATGATCCTTTTAAACAGACTGTATAGCTATTGATTCAGATTTTTTTGTTAGAAGACAAAAAAGCCGAGGGCCCCAGCTGTTCCTTGGCCAAGGAAACTGTGGGGATCCTGACTCTGTAGTAAATGACCAACATCCCAGGGTAGGTTAAGTCTCCTGCAGCCTGCCATGTCAGCACAGTTGGTCATTTACGAAGCAGTGGGGGTTTGTTACAAGTTTGTTTATCTTTCAATAGAACCACCTGCCTGGCAGCTGAATTGTCTGGGCTATAAATAGAGAAATAGTCCATCACAGAGTTGTAACATTAAACAGGAGAGGATGCTGGAGAAGGTAAGTCCAGAATAGATTGCTTTATCAGAGGTGGGACTTAGGAAAATATTTTCAGTTTGACTTTGTAACTGGGGTGGGGGATGACTTGTCTAGGTAGCACAGACATGTTTGAAGCATCTCAAATATGCTGAATCTCTGCTTTTAACCTCTTGGGGTCATAGGAAAGCCCCGTAGTGGCATATTGGCCTTGTCAATGTTAATAGTAGTGCAACAGACTGATAATCTATTAAAAACCACCACCAAAAAGCACCTCATCAGCGCTTTCTCCTGAGGTTACTAGCAGGTGGAACAGACCCTGTTCTGCAGCAGCCAGCTGGTTGCAGTTCAAATCATTTGTAAACCCTTCAGAATAATGCGTTGTTTTATTGGTAGGGACAGGCAACACATTTCTGAAAATGTCTCAACCAGTGCATATTTCTGGAACAAAACTAACCCCGTAGCTTGCAGGCTTCTGACATCTGCAGCTAGGGCTCTTACCTGTAAATTTTCCTCTGCTATGAAACCTGAGGGAGTAGTGGGCTAACCTAGCCACCACCCACACATCCACACAAAGCGAAAAGTGGAACTTCCTCCCTCTTGAAATTATTTTTGTTCATGTTATATGCTCTATCTATTAATTCGTTTGTGAACGTGATGTGTGCATGTGTGTTTGCAAATCCCAAACTTATGATTTCATTGTATAGGTAACTCCTCAATACTGATGGGAATACTGCCAAAGAATTGTCTGGGAGCACTGAAAGATCACCTAGGGGGTACCTTGTGCTGAGCATTGGACTTGCAGTCGGATGATATGAGTTCAAATCCTACCTCAGAAACCCAGCTGTGTGTTCTTGGTCAAATAACATTTAGCTATAAAATGAGGATGATAAAAACATGTAAATTGCAGGTTTGAGTTACTATAAGGATTAAAAGAGATAACATATTTAAAGTTCTTTGCAAACCTAAGAGCTAGCTATTATTTTAATTATTATCTAAGTGACTTGTTAAGAGTAATATTGGCAAATACCTATGTTAGAGGTGAGCTTTGAACACATATCTTCTTGACTCTGAAGCGGCATTTTTACAGAGATTACCAGGTTTCTTGTGAATCAGTGCTTATATGTTCATCAGAATTGAATTTCTTGATTTTGAGTTGGACTGACCATATTAATATATATGTTTGTTTGTTTTTTGTAGGGGACCGTGTAGTTAAATCTAATGTCCAGATTTCTTTAGTTTGGTGAATTCCCTACAAGGATACTCACTCTGCCAATGCAAATCAATCACTCTTTTACAATTTATAGTCTTAGAATGTTGCTTGAGGCACTGGGAGGTTAAGTTACTTCCCCCGGAAGAATTTTAAGTGAAGTCTTCCCAACTCTAAGGCTGGCTCTCTACCCTGCCATACTGAGACAAAAGCAAATTCACCTAAATGCCCAGTCACCTCAAATTAATATCCCTCATTATTCATACTACACAAAATCATCTAGTGTGCAAAATAGACACTTTTTGAGTGGGAAAGGGGAAAGTTTGAAGCAAATTATTTTTTTTCTTCATTTCTTCAGTTTTGTTATTAACTGAGATTAGAAAAAAAGATCAATTAAATTATGTAAATAATATGAACCTCATATGAACTCTGCTCCTATTAGGATTTGATAATAACATGAGGGGCAGTTTGCATAGATTTCAAGTTTTTTTCACTCATAGAAGCTTTTCATTACCTTCCAAATTGTACACATATGTAAAAATTAAAATTAATGTACAATAATAAAAACATTATATTTTAGGAGATTTATTAATGACCATTAGAAATAAAGGAATAAAAGGAATACAAAATAAAAACCATGTGCCCATGGCTAATTAGCCTGTTAAAACCCCCATACTTACCACAACCATGCTCAGGACAGGAAACCAAAAAGAGAGAGGCTAGGAATGCCCACTAAATTTATCTCCTGTCTACAGGAAGTATGTAATTTCAGGAGGTCAGTAGGCTCCCGGGAAATGTAGTTCTTTTTAGGGTAACAGATTTTCAATTATACATTCTCCCTGATGTTCAATTTGGTGTGCTAATCTCCCCAATTTAATCATTTAACATAATCAACTTTTAAATTACAGTAATTTGGGAATAAAATGGAAAAGAGCAAACCTATGATTGCTATGTGCATTGACAAAAAAGCCAGTTAGGGGGCAGTCCCTTTCAGCATAAGAGTATACGTACAAAACAAATTCATTCAACCCCACACAGTTAAAATCACCACATGTCAAAGTTCACACTGGATCTTCTGGTGCAGATTGTTGTCTGTGTAGACACCTTCATGGTGCCTTCTCCAAAAAGTTCACTTTCTGGATTTGGAGAGGTAGCATTTTTCTTATCCTAAAATTACTCTCAAAAAGGATTTAAACTTTGCATTTTAGAATAATTATACATTTCCCCCTGAAGAGGATGTTGAAAAACACAGGAATCACTTAGGGATGCATGACTGAGTTATCAGGTATATGAATCAATTGGCAAGAGAAATAAAGAAAACATAAAAAAAACCCAAATAAAAGAGAAAAAATAACTTCTGGATGAAATATAGACTATCAAAGTCTAATTTGTAAAAAAATTAAGTGAAGGAAAAAATAAAACTGTAACAGGTCTTTGAATCAGGGCCCAATTAAAGTGATTTCTCTCCCACAAGTCTGTAGGGAAAAAAATGCAGTGATATTTCATTTACCCAATTGCAGCCACGACTATAGGAAGTTGCCATATTATAAGAGAGAATAAAGGTCTAGGTTTTTGTGTGATAGAGAAATGTCATTCCCTGGTCTGCTTTTACCTTCACACTCAAGGATAGGGGGAGCCAGGATGATAGCCAAACTTTGGTACTTTTCTGTATTTCACAAAGAGTGTAGATACAAGGCATCCCAAGGCATCTTAACATATGTCAAGCACCACAAACTCAAGTCTCACAGTAGGTACAAGTCCTTTTTTATTGGCTTAGAAGTTCATCAATCCTACCCAATTAAAGAGATTTAAGCAATTAGCATTTTCCCAATCAGTATCCAGGACTACAGAAACTACAGAAACTACAGAAACTACAGAAAGTTTGCCACACTATGAAAGACAGAAAAGGGACTAGATTACAGGAGCAAATGGGAGTCAGGATGGAGCCAGAATAATCAATGTTATGTACTTGATATAGAGTGTGTGTTACAAGGAAGTATTATATTTAACACATGTTAAGCAGCTACAACCTTGAATCTCACATATGATCAGGTCCTTGAACTCTTTCCACAGAATGTCATCAATCCACATAAGATTGGTTTGGTCTCTTTGACCTTGTGCTAAACTGGTACTACAAAAGTAACTTTGTGCTTCTTTGGCACTGTGCAATGACTGTTTTTGTATTTCCTTTTCCTGTAATCAGACAGAATCATTAAGCAAAGTCCCATATTTTTTTTTAAATTTTATAGTATTTTATTTGATCATTTCCATTTATTATTCATTAAAGACAAAGATCATTTTTTTTTCCTCCCTCCCATCCCCCCGTAGCCGACGCGTAATTCCACTGGGTATCACATGTGTTCTTGATTCGAACCCATTGCCATGTTGTTAATATTTGCATTAGAGTGTTCGTTTAGAGTCTCTCCTCTGTCATGTCCCCTCAACCGCTGTAGTCAGGCAGTTGCTTTTCCTCGGTGTTTCTACTCCCTCAGTTTGTCCTCTGCCTATGGATAGTGTTTTTTCTCCTAGATCCCTGCAGATTGTTCAGGGACATTACACTGCCACTAATGGAGAAGTCCATTACGTTCGATTATACCAAAGTGTGTTTGTCTCTGTGTACAATGTTCTCCTGGTTCTGCTCCTCTCGCTCTGCATCACTTCCTGGAGGTCGTTCCAGTCTCCATGGAATTCCTCCACTTTATTATTCCTTTTTGCACAATAATATTCCATCACCAATATATACCACAATTTGTTCAGCCATTCCCCAATTGATGGGCATCCCCTCATTTCCCAATTTTTGGCCACCACAAACAGTGCAGCTATGAATATTCTTGTAAAAGTTTTTTTTTTCTTTGTTATCTCTTTGGGGTATAAACCCAGCAGTGCTATAGCTGGATCAAAGGGCAGACAGTCTTCTATCACCCTTTGGGCATAGTTCCAAATTGCCCTCCAGAATGGTTGGATCAACTCACAACTCCACCAGCAATGAATTAGTGTCCCTACTTTGCCACACCCCTTCCAGCATTCATTACTTTCCATAACTGTCATGTTAGCCAATATGCTAGGTGTGAGGTGATACCTCAGAGTTGTTTTGATTTGCATCTCTCTGATTATAAGAGATTTAGAACACTTTTTCATGTGCTTATTAATAGTTTTGATTTCTTTATCTGAGAACTGCCTATCCATGTCCCTTGCCCATTTATCAATTGGGGAATGGCTTGATTTTTTGTACAATTGATTTAGCTCTTTATAAATTTGAGTAATTAAACCTTTGTCAGAGGTTTTTATGAAGATTGTTTCCCAATTTGTTGTTTTCCTTCTGATTTTAGTTACATTGGTTTTGTTTGTACAAAAGCCTTTTAATTTGATGTAGTCGAAATTATTTATTTTACATTTTGTGATTCTTTCTATGTCTTGCTTGGTTTTAATGTCTTTCCCCTCCCAAAGGTCTGGCATGTATACTATTCTGTGTTTACCCAATTTACTTATGGTTTCCTTTTTATGTTTAAGTCTTTCACCCATTTTGAATTTATCTTGGTGTAGGGTGTCAGGTGTTGATCAATTCCTAATCTCTCCCACACTGTCTTCCAATATTCCCAGCAGTTTTTATCGAATAGTGGATTTTTGTCCCAAAACCTGGGATCTTTCGGTTTATCGTACTGTCTGGCTGAGGTCCCTTGCCCCCAGTCTATTCCACTGATCCTCCTTTCTGTCTCTTAGCCAGTACCAAACTGTTTTGATGACTGCTGCTTTGTAATATAGTTTGAGGTCTGGGACTGCAAGGCCCCCCTCATTTGTGTTTTTTTTTTCATTATTTCCCTCGATATCCTTGATCTTTTGTTATTCCAAATGAACTTTGTTATGGTTTTTTCCAAATCAGTAAAGAAATTTTTTGGGAGTTCCATGGGTATGGCACTAAATAGATAAATAAGTTTGGGTAGGATGGTCATTTTTATTATATTGGCTTGTCCTACCCATGAGCAGTTAATGTTTTTCCAATTGCTCAAGTCTAGTTTTAGTTGTGTGGTGAGTGTTTTGTAGTTGTGTTCATATAGTTCCTGTGTTTGTCTCGGGAGGTAAATTCCTAGGTATTTTATTTTGTCTAAGACGATTTTGAATGGGATTTCTCTTTCTAGTTTTTGCTGCTGAGCTGTGTTGGAGATATATAGAAAAGCTGATGACTTATGTGGGTTTATTTTGTATCCTGCAACTTTGCTAAAGTTGTTGATTATTTCAATTAGCTTTTTGGTTGAATCTCTAGGATTCTTTAAGTAGATCATCATGTCATCTGCAAAGAGTGATAACTTGGTCTACTCCTTGCCTATTTTGATGCCTTCAATTTTTTTTTCTACTCTAATTGCTACTGCTAGTGTTTCTAGTACAATGTCAAATAGTAGAGGTGATAATGGGCATCCTTGTTTCTCTCCTGATCTTATTGGGAATGCATCTAGTTTATCCCCATTGCAAATGATATTAGCTGATGGTTTTAGATATATACTGTTTATTATTTTTAGGAATGACCCTTCTATTCCTATGCTTTCTAGTGCTTTTAATACAAATGGGTATTGTATTTTATCAAAGGTTTTTTCTGCGTCTATTGAGATAAGCATGTGGTTCTTGTTGGTTTGCTTGTTGATGTGGTCAATTATGTGGATGGTTTTCCTAATATTGAACCAGCCCTGAATCCCTGGTATAAATCCTACTTGATCATGGTGGATGACCCTTCTGATCACTTGCTGGAGTCTTTTTGCTAGTATCCTATTTAAGATTTTTGCATCTATATTTATTAGGTAGATTGGTCTATAGTTTTCTTTCTCTGTTTTTGACCTGCCTGGTTTTGGAATCAGTACCATGTTTGTGTCATAAAAGGAGTTTGGTCGAACTCCCTCTTTGCTTATTATGTCAAATAGTTTGTATAGTATTGGGATTAACTGTTCTCTGAATGTTTGATAGAATTCACTGGTGAATCCATCAGGCCCTGGGGATTTTTTCTTAGGAAGTTCTTTGATGGCCTGTTGGATTTCATTTTCTGATATGTGATTATTTAAGAATTCTATTTCCTCTTCTGTTAGTCTAGGCAGTTTGTATTTTTGTATATATTCATCCATATCACTTAAATTGGTATATTTATTGCCATATAATTGGGCAAAGTAATTTTTAATGATTGCCTTAATTTCCTCTTCATCAGAGGTGATGTCCCCCTTTTCATCTTTGATGCTGTTAATTTGCTTTTCTTCCTTCCTT
Organism: Monodelphis domestica; assembly: GCF_027887165.1. Taxonomy (NCBI): domain Eukaryota; kingdom Metazoa; phylum Chordata; class Mammalia; order Didelphimorphia; family Didelphidae; genus Monodelphis; species Monodelphis domestica. The sequence continues at coordinate 145,957,168 of NC_077231.1, read as the reverse complement.
TTTTAAATTAGATTGACCAGTACTTTGTCTATTTTGTTTGTTTTTTTCAAAGTACCAGCTTCTTGTCTTATTTATTAAATCAATAGTTCTATCACTTTCCATTTTATTAATTTCTTCCTTAATTTTTAGGATTTCTAGTTTGGTTTTCTTCTGGGGGTTTTTAAGTTGGTCACTTTTGAGTTTTTTTATTTACATTTCCAATTGATTGATCTCTGCTCTCCCTAGTTTGTTAATATATGCACTCAGGGATATGAATTTACCTCTGATTACCGCTTTGGCTGCATCCCAAAAGGTTTGAAAGGATGTCTCGCCATTGTCATTTTCCTCGATGAAATTATTAATTTTTTCTATGATTTCTTCTCTAACTAAACAATTTTGGAGTATCATATTGTTTAGTTTCCAATTAGTTTTTGATTTGGTTTCCCATGTACCATTACTGATTGTTATTTTTATTGCCTTGTGGTCTGAAAAGGCTGCATTTATTATTTCTTCTTTTCTGCATTTGTGTGCCATGTTTCTGTGACCTAATGTATGGTCAATCTTTGTGAATGTGCCATGTGGTGCTGAGAAGAAGGTGTATTCCTTTTTATCCCTATTTATTTTTCTCCATATGTCTATTAATTCTAATTTTTCTAAGATTTCATTCACTTCTTTTACCTCTTTCTTATTTATTTTTTGATTTGATTTATCTAAATTTGATAATGGTTGGTTCAAGTCTCCCACTAATATGGTTTTACTGTCTATTTCTTCCTTCAATTCTCCTAGTTTCTCCATTAGAAATTTGGGTCCTATATTATTTGGTGCATATATGTTGATTAGTGATATTTCCTCATCATCTAAAGTCCCTTTTAACAAAATATAATTACCTTCCCTATCCCTTTTAATCAGGTCTATTTTCGCTTTGGCGTTATCAGATATCATGATTGCCACTCCTGCCTTCTTTCTGTCAGTTGAGGCCCAGAAGGTCTTACTCCATCCTTTAATTCTGACCTTGTGGGTGTCTACCCACCTCATGTGTGTTTCTTGGAGACAACATATGGTAGGGTTTTGGATTCTAATCTATTCTGCTATTCGTCTACGTTTTATGGGTGAGTTCATCCCATTCACGTTCAAAGTTATGATTGTCATTTGTGGACTCCCTGGCATTTTGATATCCTTCCCTAATTCTACCCTTTCTTCTTCAGCTCTACCTTTTAGTCTAGTGATTTACTTTAAATCAGTCCCCCTTGTATTTCCCTTTCTACCCCCCTCCCTTCTTATTCCCTCCCTTATTTTCCCCTGTAGTCTTTTTAAAATTTCCCCCCCACCCTCTCCCTCCCTTGTACTGCTTTCCTCCCCACCAGTCTGTTTTTTACCCTTCTACTCCCCTATAGGGTGCAAATCTATTCTCTTCCCAAATGGATTGGATTGTTCTTCCCTCTTCGGGTCAGTTTCAGAGTACGTAAGAGTTGAGTATTTCCCATCTCCAACCTCTTTACCCTTCCAGTGTATCGATGTTCTCCCCCCTCCTGCCATGAGCTTCTTTGTGACATATAAATTTACCCCCATTTGTTTCATTTCCCATTTCTTTTAGTCATAACCTCTTTTCTTTTTTAGCTTTAGTCATGTATATATATATATATACACATACACATGTATATGTATTTATGCATGCATATATCTATATACCTATTTATGTCTTATCCTTTCATCCTATACAGTTTGTCACTGTTCCCTCTGAGTGTAGTTCTTCTAGCTGCTTAGGTGATAGCAACAGTTTTTAAGAGTTGCCAATGACCTCTTTTCTTATAGGGATACATATCATTTTAACTTATTGAGTCTCTTTAAAAAAACTTTTTTTTTGTTGTTGTTGTTTTTCCCCTCTTTTTTAATTACCTTTTGATGATTCTCTTGAGTTCTGTGGTTGGACTTCAAATTTTCTGTTCAGGTCTGGTCTTTTATTTATGAATGCTTGGAACTCTTCTGTTGTGTTAAATGACCATACTTTCCCCTGTAAGAATATAGTCAGTTTTGATGGGTATTTTATTCTTGGCTGTAGGCCTAGTTCCCTTGCTTTCCAGAATATCATATTCCATGCCTTTTGGTCCTTCAGTGTGGAGGCAGACAGATCCTGTGTTATCCTCACTATAGTTCCATGGTATCTGAATGGTTTCTTCTTGGCAGCTTGTAATACCTGTTAGTTCATCTGATTGTTTTTGAATTTGGCTATAACATTTCTTGGTGTTGTCAGTTGGGGATTAAATACAGGGGGTGATCTGTGGATTCTTTCAATCTCCACTTTCCCCTCTTGTTCTAGGATTTTGGGACAGTTTTCCTGGATAATTTCCTCTAGTATTATGTCCAGGCTTTTTCTTTTGTCGTGGTCTTCTGGTAGTCCAATGATTCTTAAATTGTCTCTTCTTGAACGATTTTCTAAATTGTCTGTTTTGTGAATGAGATGCTTCACATTTTCCTCAATTTTTTCATTCTTTTTGTTTTGTTTTTTAGTGTCCTGCTGCCTTGTGAGGTCACTTGATTCTAGTTGTTGTACTCTGGTTCTTAAAGATTGGATTTCATCTTTGGGTTTTTGGTCGTCTTTTTCCTTCTGGTCTGAGTTTCTTTGAAGATCGTCTTTCATCCTTTTTATCTCGTCCTTCATCTCCTTTGCCTCATCTTTCATCTCCTTTGCCTCATTTTCCAGCTGGATGATTTTGGCTTTCAGGACACTATTTTCTTGTTTTAGTTCAAGTGCCTCTGTTTCCAGATGACTTATCTTAATTTTTAAGTTCTTTTCCCAATTGTCTTCAGCCTCTCTTAGTTGTGTTTTGAGTTCTTCCACAGCCTGTATCCAATTTTCTGGGATTTCTGGTTTATCGTTTGCTGATCTCTCCCCCTCTGTTCCATTTGGTGAGTAGTAGCTGTCTATTGTAGTTTCTTTCTTCTGTTTCTGTTGTTTGTTCAAATTCACCCCTTCTTTCCTCCCCATATTTGTCTGTGCTCTTGTTCCTCTCTTTTTTTTTTGTTTTTTTGGGGACTTCTATCAGTCTCCCCTCTTGGAGCTTTAACAGAGGATCTCTTGGTGTAATCTCTGAGGGAGGGTTGTTGGGGGTTTGAGCTTTCCTGTCCTCTGGAGGCTTTTGATTGGCTTAAAGTCCAGCAGTCAATGAGGATGGATGGGGAGCCTGGGCTTCCCTGTGTTCTGGAGATTTTTGATGGGATTGAGTTCAGCTTAGTTGGGCTGGGTTTACTCTGAGTTTTAAACTTCCTGGACGGCTGGAGCAGATATGGAGGATCTCTAAAGCTCTGGCCAGGCTGCCAGGTCTATGCTCCTTCTAGGCTGCCATCTTGACTTCGCCTCTAGGTTTCTGTTTTTTTCAGAAGACCCAGCTCTCTAAGGGGGGTGGGGTTGTTGCTTGCCTGGACTCTGAGGGTTCCTGATGGGATTAGGTTCAGGTGGTGTGGGCTGAATGATCCCAGAGCCAAAAAAAAGGAGGAAAAAGAAAAGCAGCAACCTCCTCTTCCACAGTCTGGGTTGAATGCCCAGAAACTGGCCCGGGTTACTTTCAAGGTAAGCTCTTTTGAGCAACCCTTTTGCCAGCCCTGAGTTTTCTGTCCTTTCAGTAGCTCTGAGGGCTTCTGATGGGATTAGGTTCAGCTGGTTCTTTCAGAAGACCATGCTCTCTAAGGGGGGAGGGGTCGTGGCTTGCCCGGGCTCTAAGGGCTCCTGATGGGATTAAGTTCAGGTGGTGTGGGCTGAATGATCCCAGAGCCAAAAAAAGGAAGAAAAAAAAGCAGTAACCTCCTCTTCCACAGTCTGTGTTGAATGCCCAGAAACTGGCCCGGGTTACTTTCATGATAAGCTCTTTGGAGCAACCCCTTTGCCAGCCCTGAGTTTTCTGTCCTTTCAGTAGCTCTGAGGACTCCTGATGGGATTGGGTTCAGCTGGTGCCCTAAAGCTGGGACCTCCCTTGAGCCTCAGATGGAAGGACCCAGCTAGGGGGCTACAGGCTTCCCCCTTCTCTCTATGTTTCCCTGTCGTCTGTGTTGGGTGCCCCGGAGACTGGCTCAGGTTGCTTTCATGGTGATTCCTCAGATCCCTGAGGTTCCTGCTGCTGCTGTGGGCTCAGCACTCTGGGTTGGGGGGGATGGGTCCTGGGACCTTCTTTCTGTCTACCCCTTAGATCCAAGTGATCTAGGGTTCTGGTTTTTGGGGTGTGGTACCTTTTGATCCAGGTCCAGGAGGAGGTTTCCCCAGGTCTATCCTGTTGTTCAGCTTGAATTTTGGTGGCCTAGGAACACGTTGTTTGCGATCGGTAAGGAAGGGTTTCTGAGGTCTGAACTTTCGTTGCTTCTACACCGCCATCTTTACCGGCCCCATAATTTTTTTAAACAATCAATGGCATGATTTTTATAGTCTAAAGCTTTTTGGGTATGCATTAACATGAGGACAAATGTATTTCAAACTCATATTACTGCAAAATCAAAAAAGTTAAAGAAAATCTTCTCAATTTTGGTGACATGTGCTTCAAATACAAAAAGGAGAGAAAAAATAAAAATGAAATAGTATATTGCACATACAAGCAAAAACAATAATAAAAAAGTTCTAAAAATCAAAAATATATAGCTCACAATCATTGAAACACTGTGTCAGCTAAGGAAAAGTAGAATACAAAGTTTCTCACCAAAGATGATATCCATTTCCTTTTCAAACTTGGCCATGATTCACTGTAAGAGTACAAATGATTTTCACAAAGTAAATATTTTTTTTTATAAAGAATAATAGTACAACTGGTAGTTCACATTCAAGAAATATAAAAATCTCCAAAGTTATAATAGCTCATTTAATGATAATAGCAAACAAACTCACTACCATTAGGATTCACATGAGTGAGCTGTATGACATTTAAAACTAATCTATACTTACCGCAAGTTTTTCAGGTATTGCAATCTTTCAATCTTGATTGAGATATTAAAAAAAATAAATTAGTGCCATCATTGCAAAAATGTGTCAAAGAAATCTAGAAAAAACCAAACCTCTGTACTGTTGATATTAGGTCTAAAAACATCACCAAGAATATATATCATTCTGGTGGAAGGGTAGAGTAAGCTGAAGAGTTACAAATGAGAGATACTCCCTCTTGGGAGCCATCCAGGGGTACCACACCATAGGAACAACTTCCCAGCTCCTTTGGTATGAGACTGTGATGTCCCATACATTAAATTTTTTTTTAATGCAGAGGTGGGGATATAACTGCACTTCACTTCACCTACTAAAATGGACCCTTTACCTCTTCTTACAAATAACTCAGAGGCAGGCAAGATGATCAGTCAGAGATATTGAAAAAATCTAAAAATCATGTCTGAAAACTCCTTAAGATCAATTTGAGATATTTAGCTCATTAAATTTTCCAAATGTTGTTAATGAGGTAGATGGAGTCCATCCATCATCTATGTGACAATTAACAAAGCTGAAATGGAAAGAAAAGACTCTTTATGGGCTTTACAATATTTTGTTCAGTATAATTATAGGGGAAATGTAACAGAATATATCTAATAGTTAAAGCACAGTAGATTAAAATGATTCAGTATAAAAGAATATTATTGATCAGATTAACATATGAACTTAAAACAACAAAATTCTAAAAGCAAACCATCAGTAAAATACAATAAAATACAGAGACTTTCATAAGGTGGTGAACTCTGAAAAGGCTTAAAAATTTCACCTTCAGTCCCTTTAATGTTCTGACTATTCATTCAGATCCCATTTGTCAGAGTTCTTGGATCTCCCATAGCGAGGGAGAACATGGTTTTGAGGAATCCCAAACTGGATGAATCTTAGCGACTGGGCAGGCCCAAATGGCAAAGGGTTGTAGGGATATGAATTTCTCCCTTGAATCTCAGGCAAAAAATTTGAAAGGACCAGTGTACCCAGGAATGGTAGGAAGAAAAACCTCCTAATATTGGAAGCTGTTTGAAATAAACAAGGCACTGCTCTTTCATAGAGTGAGCCATGTTTGTAATTTTACTTAACCTTCCTTCCCCTTTCTCCCTAGGGTAAAATGCTATGGAGCAGTTTGTTTCTCCTGACACATGGACAGGGATTTGGGAGGCTAATAGTTGCCTAAGTAAAAAAAAAATCCCAGGCTTTTACCAGATGCCTGGAGTGAGGCTCCAGATCAGAAAGAAGTTCAGGAGAAGGAGCAGTCAGTATCAGGAAACAGAAGAAGGAATGGCAGCAGCACTGAAGAAAGGCAGCAGTGAGAAATTCTGTTGAGCCAGCAGATGGGCAAGAGAAGCAACTTATCCCTTCTCCACCAATAGTCCCCAACTAAGTCCCTCAAACTAAAAGCAGCCTGGCCAGTAGAGAGTTCAGCAAAAATTGGGGAAATAAAAACAAACAAACCAGAAGGAACAGGGCAGCATAGAGTTCAGAGTTCTCTCAGAGTTTGCAATGAGGGGTTGAGGTGAGGGGTGAAATTGAAATAAATTTCAATTATACACATATGTCTGGTCGCATCACTGTGTTCTTTTAGATAATAGAGTTAGAAGCGAAAGGAGCCTCAGATGTTATCTAGTCTGATCCCCTCATTCTACAAATATGTAAATTGAATTCTAGAGAGGGTAAGGGTCTTATGCAAGGTCACACAGATAGTAAGTGATAAACATGATATTTGAGCCCAAGTCTTCTAAAGCAATATCCAGTGTTTGTTCTATCATACTCTTATTTTCTTTTAACAATGAGAAGTTTAAAGCAATAATATAATACTCCCTGTCAAGTGCATAGATTATTGATGGTATCATCTATCTAAATGTGTTTCTCCTTCTACACAGGTTCATTTTTTTTCTATTACAAATCAGGGTTTTCTTCTGTCCAATTTACTAAAACCATTAGATTCACTTTTTTTTTACATCCTTCTTTCATCCTCATTTTCAACTTTTCATTTCTCTGATTGCCATTCAAAATAATGTAACTGATATTTATAGAATCACTTTAAAGTTTTCAAGGAATATGGGACACATGAGGTCAAATGAGCTCTTACAACAACTTTGCAACAACCAGGTGAGAATAATTATCCCCATTTTATAGATTGTGAACTTGGAGCTCAGAAGAGTAAAGTGACATGCATAGTTATAAAATTATTAAATATCAGAAGTAGGATTGGAGCCCAGATTTTCCTGATTGCAAGTGAGGTAGTCTATTCACTATGCTACATTACCATTTAGATTTACAAATTTAAATTTAGGATTAGATTTACAAATCTAAATTATGCTATTGAAATAAAATATTAAGAAAGGGCAGGACAGATAGATAGTCTAAAATTAATTCAGAAAGGAGAAAAAAGAAGAGGCTAGAAGTGGTTGGAACTTCTTTTTCTGACATTTTAAAAGTAATTTCTCCTCTCTAGTTTAAGTAACTTTAGAAAAGGAAATGTTTTGGTGCCATGGTGATGGGTAAATGAAGAAGAAAGGGGATAAAATAAGGGCTGGTGAGAAGGAAGAGAAAGAAATTCTAGAAACATATTTTTTATCCTCATCATGAATAGGTAAATCAAACAAGAAGATGAGTCCTATCTTTTTCTTTTCTGAAAAGCTGGTGGACTGGCTGGTCATTCTATAAATCTGAGAGTATTAGGAGGAAGGGTTAGATGTTGGGGGAGACAATCAAAATATCAACCTTCCTTTTTCCTTAATTGGCAGAAAACATCAGGCAAAGATAGTACTTATCAGAAGTAATGACACATTTAATCTCTTATGACTGAGGTGCTTTCATGCTCTAGATTTCAAGAAATATATATAAACACATAAGCCACAAAAAGCAGGATAGACCAAATTGAAAAGGAAAGCCAGTCCTTAAAGACCAGAATTAGGCAATTGGAAGCCAATGATCTTGCACAACATCAAGAATTAATAAAGCAAATTCAAAAGACTGACAAATAGAAGAAAACATAAAATATTTTACTGAAATGCTAACTGATCAGGAAAACAGCATAATGAATCAATTTGAGAATCACTGGTCTACCTGAAAACCCAGAAATAAATAGAAATCTTGACATCATACTACAAGAAATTATCCAAGAAAACTGCCCTGATGTTCTTGAACAAGGGGGGCATAATAGATGTTGAAAGAGTTCATAGAACACCCTCTACACTAAATCCTCAAAAGACTACTTCCAGGAATGTAATTGCCAAATTCAAGAGCTTCGAAGCTAAGGAGAAAATTTTACAAGAAGCCAAAAAGAGACAATTCAGATATTAGGGAGCACCAATCATGATTAAACAAGATTAGGAAGCCACCACACTAAAGGACTACAAGGCTTGGAATATGATATTCAGAAAAGCATCAGAATTGGGTCTTCAACCAAGGATTACCTATCCTTCAAAACTGACCATATACTTCCAGGGGAAAGTATGGGCATTCAACAAAATAGGATATTTCCAATTATTGGTAAAGAAAAGACCAGAACTAAGTGAAAAGTTTGATATCCAAACACAAATATCAAGAGAAACATGAAAAGGTAAATAATAGAGAGGGGAAAAGGAAAAATGATTTTTTATTCAAACTTTCTTCTGTAAGGGCTTCAATAAGATCAAATTATTTATATTAACATATAGGGAAATGTTGTTTGTAAATTTCAAAAATTATATTCACTATTATAGTAATTAGAGGAATCATTCACAGGAAGAGATTGGGGTAATAAGTGCTATAGGATGATATGCAAAAGAAAGAAAAAGGGAAGGGGGAATCAAATATGGCACCAAGAGTTACTTAAAGAAATAAAATAAATAGGATAATATTTATCACACAAAGATACACATTGGAAGGGGGAGGTGAAGAATACTATTATAAGAAGGAGAGGAAGTGAGTGCTAATAGGAATACTTAAACCTTAATCCCAGTGAAATAAATTTGAAGAGAGAAGAGCATCTAGATCCATTGGGGTATTGAATTCTATCTAACCCTACAGGGTAAGTAAGAATGGAAAACTAAGGGGGGTAGGGAGGCAAGGAGTACAAAAAGTGAGGGAAAGAGAGGGGGTTGGAGACCCTGAAAACATTAGAAGGGAACAAAACAGGAAGGGGCAAAAAGGGAAGCTTATTAAGGGTGGGGATTAAAGGGACCAATTAAAAGCAAACCACTGGTTTAAAAGAATATAGCAAAAGAAAAAAGGACAGAAATAGAAGAAGATGTCAAAATGCTGGGAAATATACAAGTGGCAATCATAACTTTGAACATGAATTGGAATGAACTCACCCATAAAATAAAAACAAATAGGAGAGTGGATTACAAATCAAAATCCTACCATATCTTGTCTGCAAGAAACACATTTGAGGTGGATAGACACAAGGTTAGAATTAAAGGTTGGAGCAAAACCTATTGGGCTTCAACTGATATAAAGAAGGCAGGAGTTGCAATCATGATATCTGACAAAGCCAAAGTAAAAATAGATCTGATTAAAAGGGATAGGAAAGGTACCTACAAACTGATAAAAGGGGTATAGACAATGAGGAAATATCAGTAATCAACATGTATGCACCAAATAATATAGCATCCAAATTTCTAAAGGAGAAACTAGTGGAGTTGAAGGAGGAAATAGATAACAAAACTGTACTAGTGGGAGACACGAACTTACCACTATCAAATTTAGATAAATAAAATAAAAAATAAATAAGAAAGAGGTAAGAGATGTGAATGAAATCTTACAAAAATTAGAATTAATAGATATAAGGAAAAAAATAAATAGGGACAAAAAGAAATACACCTTTTTAGCAGCACATGGTACATTCACAAAGACTGACAGTGTACTATGGCACAAAAACATGGCAAACAAATGCAGAAAAACAGAAATAATAAATGCAACCTTTTCAGATCACAATGCAATGAAAATAATTAGTGAGGGTACATGGAGAGTCAAATAAAAATTAATATTAAATTCAATAATATGATTCTCCAAAATCAATTAGTTAAAGAACAAATCATAGAAACAATTAATAATTTTATTGAAGAAAATAACAATGATGAGACATCCTTTCAAAATCTATGGGATGCAGGCAAAGCAGTACTCAGGGGAAAATTTATGTCCTTGATTTCATATATTAAAAAATTAAGGAGGGAAAAAGTCAATGAATTTACCATGAAAATTAAAAAAAAAACTAGATTGTGAACAAATTAAAAATCCTCAGATGAAGACTAAATTAGATATCCTAAAAATTAAAGGAGAAATTAATAAAATTGAAAGTCAAAGAACTATTGATTTGATAAATAAAACTGAAAGCTGGTACTTTGAAAAAATATAAAATAGAGAAAATACTGGTCAATCTAATGAAAAAAAGAAAGAAGAAAACTAAATTAATAGTATCATAGATGAAAAGGGAGACTTCACCTCCAATGAAGAGGAAATTAAGGAAATCATTAAAAATTATTTTCCACAATTATGTGGTAACAAATATGGCAATCTAGGTGATATGGATGAATATTTTCCAAAATATAAATTGCCTAGATGAACAGAAGAAGAAATAGAATTCTTAAATAATCCCATGTCAGAAAAACAAATAACTAGCTATCAAAGAACTCCCTATGAAAAAAATCACCAGGGCCTGAGGAATTCACAAGTAAATTCTATAAAACATTCAAAGAACAACAAATGCCAATATTATAAAAAATATTTGACAGAATAAGCGAAGAGGAAGTTCTACCAAATTCCTTTTATGACACAAGCATGGTACTGATTCCAAAACCAGGCAGGCCAAAAACAGAGAAAGAAAATTATAGACCAATCTCCCTAATGAATATAGATGCAAAAATCTTAAATAGGATACTAGCAAAAAGACTCCAGCAAGTGATCAGAAGAATCATTCACCATGATCAAGTAGGATTTATACCAGGAATGCAAGGATGGTTCAATATTAGGAAAACCATTCACATAATTGACCATATCAACAAGCAAACCAACAAATATCACATGATTATCACAATAGATGCAGAAAAAGCCTGTGACAAAATACAACACACGTTCCTATTGAATACACTAAAAAGTATAGAAATACAGAGGTCTTTCCTAAAAATAATAAACAGTATCTATCTAAAACCATCAGCCAACATCATTTACAATGAGGGTAAACTAGAAGACTCTCCAATGAGATCAGGAGTGAAAGAAGGATGCCCATTATCAACTCTATTATTTAATATTGTACCTGAAACGCTAGCAGTAGCAATTAGAGAAGAAAAAGAAATTGAAGGTATTAAAATGGGCAATGAATAGACCAAGTTATCACTCTTTGCAGATGATATGATGGTCTACTTAAAGAATTCTAAGGAATCAACTAAAAAGCTAGTGAAAATAATCAACAACTTTAGCAAAGTTGCAGGATACAAAATAAACCCACATAAGTCATCAGCATTTCTCTATATCTCCAACACATCTCAGCAGCTAGAATTAGAAAAGGAAATCCCATTTAAAATCACCCTAGACAATAAAAAATACTTGAGAATCTATCTTCTGAGACAAACAAAGGAACTATGTGAACACACTACAAAATACTTCCACACAATTAAAACTGAATCTAAACAACTGGAAAAACATTAACTGCTTATGGCTAGGACAAGCTAACATAATAAAAATGACCATCCTACCCAGACTTTTTTACTTATTTAGTGCCATTCCCATCAAACTACCAAAACACTTTTTACTGAATTAGAAAAAAACATAAAAAAGTTCATTTGGAAGGCCAAAAGATCAAGTGTATCCAGGGAAATAATGAAAAAAAAGTGTGAAGGAAGATGACTTAATAGTACCAGAACTTAAACTATAGTATAAAGCAGGTCATCAAAACAATATTGTACTGGCTAAGAGACAGAAAGGAGGATCAGTGGAATGGACTTGGGGTAAGTGACCTTAGCACGACTGTCTATGAGAAGCCCAAAGATCCCAGTTTTGGGAACAAAAATCCACTATTTGATAAAAACTGTTGGGAAAATTGGAAAACAGTATAGGAGAGATTAGGTATGGATCCACAGTTCACACCCAACACCAAGACAAACTCAGAATGGGTGAATGACTTGAATATAATGAAGGAAACTATAAGTAAATAAGGTGAACACAAAATAGTATTCATATTGGAAATTTGGGAAAGGAAAGTTTTTAAAACCAAGGAAGAGTTAGGAAAAATCACAAAATGTAAAATAAATAATTTTGATTACATCAAATTAAAAAGTTTTTGTACAAACAAAATCAATGCAACAAAAATTAGAATGGAAGCAACAAATTGGGAAACAATCTTCATAACAAAAACTTCTGATATAGGCATAATTACTCAAATTTATAAAGAGCTAAATCAATTGTACAAAAAATCAAGCCATTCTCCAATTGATAAATGGGCAAGGGACATGAATAGGCAATTTTCAGTTAAAGAATTCAAAAATATTAATAAGCATATGAAAAAGTGTTCTAAATCTCTTATAATCAGAGAAATGCAAATAAAAACAACTCTGAGGTATCACCTCACACCTAGCAGATTGGCTAAAATGACAGCAACAGAAAGTAATGAATCCTAGAGAGGATGTGCCAAAGTTGGGACATTAATGCATTGCTGGTGGAGCTGTGAATTGATCCACCCAATCTGGAGGGCAATTTAGAACTATGCCAAAAGGGCACTAAAAGACTGTCTGCCCTTTGATCCAGCCATAGCACTGCTGGGTTTGTATACCCTAAAGGTATAATAAGGAAAAATACATGTACAAGAATATTCATAGCTGTGCTCTTTGTGGTAGCAAAAATTGGAAAATGAGGAGATGCCCTTCAATTGGGGAATGGCTGAAAAAAAATGTGGTATATGTTGTGATTTTTGAATACTATTGTGCTCAAGGAAATAATAAACTGGAGGAATTCCATGTGAACTGGATTGACCTCTAGGAACTGATGCAGAGTGAAAGGAGCAGAACCAGGAGAACATTGTACACAGAGAATTACACAGTGTGGTACAGTCAAATGTAATGGACTTCTCCATTCGTTGCTATGCAGTGATCCTGAACACCCTGGAGGGATCTATTATAAAGAACACTATTCACATTCAGAGGAAAAACTGTGGGAGTAAAACCACTGAAGATAAATAACTGCTTAACTACATGGATTAAGGGGGATGTAGACTTTAAATGAACATCCTAGTGAAAACACCAACAACATGGAAATAGGTTCTGATCAAGGACACATGTGATACCCAGTGGAATTGCATATGGTCTACAGGAAGGGTGGGATTAGGTTAGGGAGGGATAGAATATGATTCTTGTAACCAAGAAATAATGTTCTAAATTGACTAAATAAAATTTAAAAATAAAATAAAATATAAATAATGAGCAAAAAAAATGAGAGCTACAATGAATCTCAATGTTGACAGGAATCACTGTCAAAGTATCATGCCATTGATAAGTGAATTTAATATCCACTTATATAAGAGGAAATTATTATTAATTAATTAAGAATATATTTTTCATGGGTACATGATTCATATCCTTTCCCTCATCTCTTCCCTCCTCTCACTCAGAGCTGACAAGCAATTCCACCGAATTATACACATATCATTGTTCAAAACCTATTTTCATATTATTCATATTTGTAATAGAGTGAAGATTTAAAGCCAAAATATCCAATTATATCCTCCTTGAACCACGTGATCTATCATATGATTTTCTTCTGTGTTCCTATTCCTATAGTTCTTTCTCTGGATGTGGACAATGCTCTTTCTCATACATCCTTGGGATCATCCTGGATCATTGCATTGCTACTAGTAGATAAGTTAATTATATTGGATTGTGCTGCAATGTTTCACTTTCTGTGTGTAATGTTCTGTTAGTTCTGTTCATTTCTCTCTGCATCAGTTCCTGAAGGTCTTTCCAGTTCACATGGAAATCCTCCAATTCATCACTCCTTACAGTATAAGAGTATTCTTTCACCATCTGACACCACAACTTATTGAGCCATTCCCCACTTGATGGACACACACCTCATTTTCTAATTTTTTTGCTACTCTAAAAAACAAACTATATTTTTGTACAAGTATTTTTCTTATTATCTCTTTGGGGTACAAACATTGCAGTAGTATTGCTGGATCAAAGGACATGAGGCCTTTTAAAGCCCTTTGAGCATAATTCCAAATTGCCTTCCAGAATGGTTGGGTTAGTTCACATCTCTACCAACCAATGCATTAGTGTCTCAATGTTGCCACAACTCCTCCAACATTTATTACTTTCCTTTACTCTCATATTGATTGATCTTCTAGGTGTGAGGTGGTACCTGAGAATTGTTGTGATTAGCATTTCTCTAATCATGAAAAATTTAGAACACTTTTTTCATGTTCTTATTGGTAGTTTTGATTTTTTTAGTTGAAAACTGCCTATTCATGTCCCTTGACTATGGAATGTCAGTTGAGGAATGGCTTTTTTTTTCACTTAGCTCCTTATAAATTAGAGAAATTAGACACTTGTCAGAGATTTTTGTTATAAAGATTTTTCCCCTAATTTGTTGCTTCCCTTCTAATTTTGGTTGCATTAGTTTTTTTTTTTTTTGCACAAAACCCTTTTACTTTAATGTAATCAAAATTATTCATTTTATCTTTTGTAATATTCTCTATCTCTTGCTTGGTCTTAAATTCTTTCCTTTCCCATGGATATGACAGGTATACATTCTATGTTTACCTAATTTACTTATAATTTCACTCTTTATTTTTAAGCCATTTACCCATTCTGGATTTATCTTGGTATAGACTGTGAGATATTGATCTAAACCTAATCTCAGTAGGAGGAAATTAGATGGAGAGTTCAGGAAACAAATCATGAGCCTAGCCCAGAAGCCTGATATAGTAATGATGGAGAATCTATTGAGATATTATCTGGAACTTTTTCTTTCTACTGTAAAAATTAAAAGGTGGTCTGGAGGCTCATTACCAGATTTATAAGCATTTATTAATAGAAAGAGAGAGAGAGATGGAGATAGTGAGAGATTGAGACACATTAGCCTAACTGGAACTGATTCTTCATTTGGCTGTCTAAAGCCCTTTCCCTGCAGCTCTCCATAGATCAAGAGCTGAGATAAGCCAGTGCCTGGATAGCTTAAAGAAGCAGTCAGTCCAAGTCTAGAAGCAAAAATCCGTGTGCACCTAAATCCTTCTTACCCATTGGATTTCACACATCATGCTATCTCTCTTTCCATGGTGATATTCTGCTGGCTTTTCCCATTCACTTGGGAGGGCCACAGTGATGCTGGCTTTGCCATGTTGTCATTCATGCTGATACCAGAGGACACCAGGAGACCTAGCTCATGGCACATTACTCTGTGATAAGTAACATCCACCGTGCTGCAGAATGGAGTTATTTTTTCTCCATATACTTCCAAAGTAAAACAGAGCAACAAATGCCTTTTGGGTTTGTATTAGTTTCATCCTTTGAAACATGAAGGAACCAATGAGGACAATGGAAACCTGTAGTATCCAGACATTAGTAGGCAAGTGAGATTGAATATGAATGTACTTTCTAGAATTTGTTGGAAATCAAATAATTTGTTAGTCAACATCTGAAAAGGTAAATATTGATTATTAAGTGTCAGTATGGTTTCATCAAATGCTCATGGCAGACCAGTCTCATTTTCTTTCTTTTATGTTTTTTTAACCAGGAAATATAGATACAGCTTACTGAGATTTTATTGAATTGTTTCAAGTTGGAAAGTTGGAAAGACAAAAGATACACAATAATATAGTCAAGTAGGATTGGGAATATTTGAATAATCAGGCCCAGAGAGTTCATTAATGGGTTCATATAATCTTGGAAGTAGATATTTAGTGAGTGTACCAGAGACTTAGTTTATACTCATGACAATTAACATTGGTTTTTATGACTTGAAGCCACAAAAGATACATTTATCAAATTTCCTAATGATGGAAGAGAGAACTAACACATTAGATGACAGAATTGTAATTCCTCATCTAATGTAATGAATTAAACAAAAAAAATAAATGTAAACTCTTAAATTTAGATTGAAATGAGCAACACCAGATGAGCAACCAGAAGTATGATATGTGGATGTGTATTTAGACAGTCTGGAAACTATCTGGAAGTATTAATGGATCATAAGCTCAATATGTGTTGTCAGTATAATTTCAGGTTGCCCTAAGAAACTATGGTGATAGTTTCATTCTCATTTACTTTTATATAGGTATGCCTCGAGTATTGTCCTTTGTTCTAGGTGTCTTATATTAGGTAGGTCATAGATAAGATACAACACTTAAAAGGCTATTACTAATAAGGCAATGCTCTAGATCAGTGATGGTGAACCTTTTAGAACCCAAGCAACCCCTACACTGCATGTAAGCCACTCCCTTACCCCAGACATGGGAGGGAGGAAGCATTCCCATTGGGCTGCTGGGCAGAGAGGCAGGTGATGTGAGACATGTCCTTAGGTGTGGTGGAGAGGGAGGAGGGGAGCAGTTCCCTCTGACACATCTATCATAGGTTCACCAACATGACTCTACATCATATCTAAACTAAACCAAATAAAGGAATTGGAGATACTTAGCCTTAAAAAGAGAAGACAAACATAGTTGAGCCTAAAAGTTGGAAGGAACTAGAGATATATGTAATTTAATTCCCTAATCGCCCATGTTGAAACCCATCATAGGGTATAGCTGGTAGCAAAATGTTCATAACTATAACCTGGATTCCAAATCCAGTGTTCTTTTCACTTTTATCACATTACATTTTTTCTGTGGTTGGGTTGGAGTATTAGCTTATATTCAAGTATTTAAATTATTTTAATATAGAATTTATTAGATTTATTCTGCTTGGCCCTAGAGAAGAGAATTGGGATGAATGGATAGACGTTGGGAGAAAAACAAGGCAAGGGAAAAACATTTATATAGTATGTTATGTGATAGGTACTGTGCTAAACACTTTACAGATATTCCCTTATTTGATCTTCACAACAATCCTGCAAGGTACATGCTGTTGTTTTCCACATTTTCCACATTTTATAGTAGAGGAAGCAAAAAGAGGCTAAGTTGACAGTAAAAAAACAAACAACTGCGAAATATTTAAGGCTGGATTTGAAGTCAGATCTTCCTGACTGTATACTCAATGTTCTATCCACGACATCACCTAACTGCTTCTAGAGTGTTTTTAAATTCCATGTAAAGGAAAATTTCCTAATAATTAGAAAGTTAATTAAAAGTAGAAGAGCATGGTGTCTCTGCAGTCTAGGAAGGAGATTTTGGGCTGGAAGGATCCTCAGAAACCATCGACTCTAACTCATGTATAGATAAAGAAATAGAAACCTAAGGAAGTTATGGAATTTGGTCAAAGAATTAGAGGTAGTAATAATCAAAAGTCAGATTCAAACCTACTTCCCCTGACACCAAATCCACTCTTTACTACTTTTTCTTTATTGTATCACTTCCAGTAGTCAGGGGTGGTGCAGTGGTGTTTAATAGTGGCAAATAAAAAGTACCAAGGAAGAGAAGAGAAGGACTGAAAAAAATTCATTGAATTTGAGGATCAATATATCATTGACACTCTTTGGGAGAATAGTTTCCATAGAGTAATTGTGGTTTAAATAATGGCAAGATATTAAAAAAATTGGATGTTAAAGAGTAAAAAATATTTAATATAAACATTTATTTTCTTCTTTCTTTCCTCCATACAATTCATATCTTCCTTCAAAATAGAGCTCAAACACCCCTTTTTAAATATGAAGTCTCCCCTAGTCCTCAACTAATAATGTCCATTTCCAAACTACTTTTCTCTAATAGGAGCAGGATTTAACCCTTTCTTCAGCTCCCAGGTTAGGCTAGTCTATCTTTAAAAGGGGTATTGCCCCAAAGAGATAATGGACAAAAAGACTTGTACAAAAATATTCATAGCTGCACTCTTTGTGGTAGCCAAAAACTGGAAAACGAGGGGATGCCCCTCAATTAGGGAATGGCTGAGCAAATTGTGGTATATGTTGGTGATGGAATACTATTGTGCTAAAAGGAATAATAAAGTGGAGGAGTTCCATGGAGACTGGAACAACCTCCAGGAAGTGATGCAGAGTGAGAGGAGCAGAACCAGGAGAACATTGTACACAGAGACTAATACACTGTGGTATAATCGAACGTAATGGACTTCTCCATTAATGGCGGTGTAATGTCCCTGAACAATCTGCAGGGATCTAGGAGAAAAAACACTATTCATAAGCAAAGGATAAACCATGGGAGTGGAAACACCGAGGAAAAGCAACTGCCTGAATACAGAGGTTGAGGGGACATGACAGAGGAGAAACTCTAAATGAACACTCTAAAGCAAATATTATCAACAAAGCAATGGGTTCAAATCAAGAAAACATGTAATGCCCAGTGGATTTATGCGTCGGCTATGGGGGGTGGGGGGAGGAAAAGAAAATGATCTGTCTTTAATGAATAATGCTTGGAAATGATCAAATAAAATATATTAAAAAAAAGAAAAGAAAAAAACTAAAAAAAGGGGTATTGTATCATTATTTGGAATATGATTGACTCAGGAAACTAAAGATTTAGACAGTATGAAGCAGCCACAAGAAGCTGATGGGGTTTTCAGATACTTGGCTGATAAATAACTATGGCAGCTTTGATTAGCTGAATCAACTCAAGAGATCCTCTATGCCTCTCCTTGTTTTATATTCTTATAATAGAGCTAAGCAAATCTCCTTTTGATAATTGTTGAATGGTCTGCAAGTGTCTCATTTTATTTCACTATCAAACCTTAAGTGCCAGGGGATTGGCCTGAGTCAGATCCAGACCAGAATATTTCTACAGTATTTGCTTACTTTGTATTTATTCTCTTTATTTGTATTTTGTTTGTATTTACATGTATACTTGTATTCTTTGATAAAATGTAACCTACTTGAAAACATTCCATTTTTGTTTTGTTTTCCCAGCACTGAGATTAATGCTTGGTAAATACATGCATATAGAATAAATGCTTGTTCATTAGTTGATGTAATGTTCAGTTGAACATGGTCAGGGTGATGCATAGTTTTAGCTTCAGTGATAAAGTGGGAGAGATGAAAAAATAAGAGATTATATTTGGAGAGTAGAATTTTAAAGGTCAGGAAATGTTTCAATTTCATGGTGAGAACTCTAAGGTGCAACTCTACTAGTATTAAGGGGAATGGAAGGTGGTTATAGCTATGCAGCAAATTGAAGAATTGAGTGTATAAGTTGTTAGATAAATTGGCAAAGTGAATAATACCATAAAGTCATTAAAAGACGAGGAAATGTCCTCAAGGTAAGAGCTAGAACTAAAGGAGGAATAGAGTAAGGAATAAACGGAAAACAGGAAATTCTTCAGGAAAAAATTAAGCTTATTCAAGGATTATGTAAAAGGGATAATAGTCTGGAGATGATAGGAGGTAGCCAGTAGAATGCCATCAACCTTATGAAACCTTTCTCAAAACACTTGAAAAAAAGTGATTTCTTCCATTCCAAGAGTTGACCTCACTCTTAAAATATAGATCACTTGACTTCTCCTCTATTTAGCTCCTAAAAATGCACCTTTTGCCTAACTCTTTATACATAACAAAAAATATTGTGAATGTTTTAGGTATCTGATGTTCATTTGATTTGTATGTCAATTGTATACCCAATTGAATGTATGATAAGTTGTCTAAATCTGCAAAAGCCTTAATAGGATATTAATCATGTTAGCTTACCTCATTTGGTATTAAGCTTAGCATAGTATTAACCACATGCAGATAGATGTCCACTATATGCTTTCATTAGAAAATTTAAACACTGGCCCCACCAAGGCATAGATATCTAATTAGATAGAAACCAGAAGAGAAGATGTAAGGTTTATTTTTAAGTTGATTTGTTCATTCATTCAGGAAACCATTATGCAATATCTGCTATGTTCTAGGTTCTGTGGAAATTAAGAGAAGAATGAGAATCCCTGCCTTTATAGAATTTACTGCCTAATTAAGGAGATAAGACATGAATAAACATCTATATAGTAAATTCAGGCATCCCCCCTGGTACTCATTGGCTTCCCTTATTCCAAAATGAGAATGTGTACATACACCTACAGTGACATATATCAAGAAGAAGGAAATGCATATGGAAGTTTCCATGCCCCCTTTCAATGTATAAATGTATTAGTTTCCATGGAAACAACTGATAGAATAGTTTATTCTCTTTTTATTATAAGAACAATAAGCAGTCACTGAAATATTTCACAATAAAGTTGTTCATAGATGCCTAGAAAAGCATTTTTATGACCACATAATGATCTTTTTTATCATTTGAAAGAGTCTAGAAAACAGGATAACTAGGGTCTTTCTCAAAATAAAGTCACTGAACTGCATACCACTAACATCTTTGTATTACATGCTTTTAAATATGAGCAAAATCTCCAATGTAAGGGGTTTGTCAATTTCTAAGTTTTGATATTTTGATCATGGAAGAAACAAAAAAGAGCACCGATGTTTGAATATACAACATTTTATAAAAATGTAATTTTTGAATATGATTTTCCATTATCTTTCTCTGACAAACAAAAATAAATCTTTTAGGATTCTGTCAAATACTCCTCGATTGTCTACACACATAGGTAATTTAGACAAAAGAGGAAGGATAAAGTGAGAAATTGGCAGAGTCTTCTGTACATTTCTCTGCCTTATAATACAGAAGATGTTTAGGTCAAGAAAGTTAAAATCATAGTCTCAAACACTCCAGAGGTTCTAGACACCTTGAAGATCAGATCAAATAAACAACTCTCAGGCACCTTGTTAAATTATCTTCTTCATAGAGGCATTTTGTAAGCACAATTATCTTTCCTTCTCATGCTGTTATTTTAAAACTGTTACTGTAGACTTATCTGACAGTAGCTTAGTTTGCTAGCCCTACCCCATTTACTCCATCAAATACTTAAGCAGGGAAATATAGTTTTATTTTACTTTATCCAAGATATGACATCTGTCTCTCTATCTGTCTGGTTGTCTGTCTCTCTTTTTCATATCTATCTTGCATTCTTTTCTCTTTAACATATGAATCCTGGACCAATCATTTACCTGTTTTTCTATAAATGTTAGCCATCACTGATATCCCATCCTTTTCTCATCAGCCTGTGACCGTGAAAAATGTGGGTTTCAAGACTGTGAATTGCCAAAACTGTAAAGGTTTTGGCCAAACTGTCAAGATAATTTTTAATGTCTTGATTTTTAAATCAAATATAAGTGGTTGCCATGGAAAACTTCCCAAATATGAAAATACCCAAGTCAGCTGGGTTTTACAAAGATTTTAATTAAAACATGAAGGAATTAAGGGAAGGGAGAGAGAGAGACTAAGAGGAAATAGTATGAAGGGCCTAGGCAAAATGGCCTAGGCCTGAGCCTTAAGAGAGACTAGTCAGTCTTTAATCACTCACCACAAGATTTGTCCCAATCAAAACTCCAGTCCTTCACTGAAATCCTCAACTCCTGAACTGAGTTCAGAGACCTAGCTCCTCCAGCTCTCTCCACACTCCAACCTCCATGGCGAACTCCCTAACTGAACTATGAACTCCAACTAGTCTGAACTCCAACTAACTCAATTTTGAACTCTCCTTCCTTTTAAAGAAATTTTCTCTTGTGTCACCTCCCCTAAATTTCCACATTTACCAATCACAGTAGATGTTTTCCCCAGGACTGACCATTCTTAGTTCACATCACTCTTTAGTTCTCACCTTCTCTGGGTAGACTAAAACTTAACACCTCTTTTGTTAAGCTTGCCTTTTGTAAGTTGCTTAACCTTTTAGTGATTAATTTAACCTTTATAGGTACTTAGCACCCTTTTGTTTTAGATCTAAAAATAGACCTAGCTTAAGGTTCTAGCTTTACTATAAGTATGAGTTAGGGACTTTCATTGTTCAATCAGGAGTTTAAAACTTTATCTTCCCCTAAGGCACTGTCTGAGCAGGGTGGAGTAATTTTAAAGTTCTCAATACATTCCTGACCAAGTACCTCCATTGTAGAAAATGAGGAATAGCTTAATCAAATCTTCTGAAGTAGAGTCTTAGCAGTTTTAAGATTCACAAGCTACAATTCTGAACAATAATTACTAACAGTTGTTGCTCAGTTCAGTCCAACACTGCATTAGAAGATAATCTCTAGGGATTTCTCTTGTTAAACTTGGAAAACTTTGCTCATTTAGGGTACAAACTACTATGATTTTTTTCTTGTTTTTAAATTAAAGAAGAAAAAAAGTCCTCCAACAGTCACCATACAGAAATGTAGAGGATAGTTTGGAGAAGGAAGAAACTTGAAATAGAGATAATTTGTAAACTTATAGTAATCCACGTAAGAAGTGACTAGGAACTGAATTAGAGTAGGGTATTTGCCAGTATAAAAAAGCGGACAAAGGTAAGAGATGTTAGCAAGACTAAGCAACCAAGAGGATATGGGGAGGAAGGAAAGAGAAAAATCAGAGATTATTCTCAAGTTCTTTATCTGGATGATAGAAAGGAATGAGAAAGCTTAGAGCAGGGGCAAATTCATACAGGAAGAAAATGAGTCCTGATAAAGCCATGTTCAGTTTAAGAATCAACTGATTTCAGGGGCAGTTAGGTATATGGCTTAGTGGATTGCGAGCCATACCTAAAGATGGAAGGTCCTGGGTTCAAATCAAGCCTGAAACACTCCCTAGATTTGTGACCTCAGTCAAATCACTTAATTTTCATTGCCTAGCTCTTATCACTCTTCTTCCCTGGAACCAAAATACAGTATTGAGTCTAAGTTGGAAGGTAAAGAAGCAAAACACCAAACAAACAAAAAACAAATTTTGGGATTTGGGATTGAAAATAAGAAGGGAATTTATAGTTTAAAATATAGATGTGGCAGTCATATGTACAAACATGATAACTGAACCAATGAGGGCAAACAAGATGGCTACTGGAAAGTAGACAGCTGAAGAAAAAAGGACTCAGAACAGAGTCCCTAGAAACATTCTGGTTAAGGAATGAGTCTTTATTTTTTTTTGTACCTAAGAGACAAAATACTGGAGGACAATGTAGAGTTGATTTAGCTAATTATATTTTCAAGTTTGAAGGCAGGAATGTGACACAAGAACAAGGGTGGTAGGTTAGAAGGACAGACAGAAATAAAAGGATTAGAAATAAAAGGTAAGAGTAAAGACTAGGTATATAAGAATTATGGTGAAATGAGGCTCTATTATTTGAGAAGAATATTTTATAGTTCAAAATCACAGAAATAGCATCATTATGGGAGGATGTGAGATGACCATCCCTGTGTGTGGTTGAGGTAAAATGAAGATGTATGTCATGGAAGTAGAGATTGGTGATATTTGAACCCAGAATGTTTGAGTATAAATTGAATTTGGAGGTCAAAGTGTAGGGATTGAGGTGAGCAAGTGATATTCCTGAAAAATGTGAAGTACTATACCTGCTGTGAGTCAAATACAGCACTCTTTGAAGGGAGAAAGGATAAATTACAGGGAAATTTATCACAGCAAAAAGAATGTAAGTTGGGTGATATAAAATGTTTGGTGTAAATATTCTGAGTATATCTCAAAAGAGGAGAGGCTATTGAGGTTGATGAAAGAAATGGAATCTGGAAATATTATTGGGGACCAAGAATTATATCAACTCTATATTAGATACCATGAAAAAATTAACAGAACTTATATTAAAGCATGTAACCAAGGATATAATGCTTTCAAAATTTAGTCATATTTCTATGAATATAGGATGGAAAGATTTTGAAAAGATGAGGTTGAAGAAGACAAATTTCTTTGTCTACACAACTACACATCATATACTAAACAATAAGCATTGTTCGTTCATTTATTTTTTGTATTATTAAAGTAAACTATTTATCAAATATGCTTTATTGACATCTTTTGTTTATATGTTGTCTAGATTTTCCCATGTATCCTCTGTCTGTAGCTCCTCCCAGAGACATCCTTCATAACAAATCATAATAAAGAATTGTTTTTAAAAAGGAAACAAAACAAAAAAGAGAAAAATGACCCTTATCTTTAGGGTCAAGCTTATTCTAATACTTATGAAGATACATTTAGTCAAGAAACAATGTATTTTAGTAGCTATGTCCAGATATGTAATTTAACACACTCTTATAATAACAGTAAACTCAATCTTAAATTTCAGTGACTCAGAAGAGAAAATTTTGTACTCTAAAAAAATCCAACTTGCTGGTATGGAATTATTAAGATCCTATGGACAATTGTATTTATGAAATATTATAAAATCTTTTCATTAAAATACCTTCAAGAAATTGGTTGCCAAATGCCATGTCTTTCTTAATCTTTAGATAAATGTGTAGATAGGTAAGCTTCTGGTGAGATAGCTTAAGTAAGGAATAATTTTGAAGAGTTCTTGACTTAAAGTAAAAAATGTGCAAGATGAATAATATTAGAAAAGAATAGAAAGATAAGAATACATCTTATGGAAAACTCCAAAGAAAATACAAAAGAGAAAGAAAAAAAGGGCCCAATATACTGGATGAATATTAAATAATAAAATTAGGTTAGATAAAACTGAAAACTAGAATTGAAAGATATTGCCAAAAACAAACAACCAAATTCATGGCCCCCACAATTATCAAGGAACTAACACACAAAAAATCCATTAGTTTAGGGGTTCAGTTAAAGAATCATGAAAAGAAACAGGGAAGGGAATTAAAACCTATTCATATGAATTTTAAAAGATGAGAAAATAAATTATTTAGAAGTAATTATGAGAAAATTTTCTAAAGCAGTGGCAGATACAGAACTCAAAAATCTAAGATAGAAGAATAAGATCAGATTAAAATCTAAAGACAAAAATGTGGGAATACTTGCAGTTTTTAGAAGCTAAAGCAATTAATTTTGAATAATATTACAAATAATCTGAGAATTATTGATTTTCCAGGAAAAATAAGATGAAACACTCAGATTATCTGTGATATTAAGAGTATGTTAAATAATTTAGAACTAAAGCATACTATTTAAATTCCTTTATGTGGAAAATATAGTTCTAATAAAAAAGGAAAAAAAAACAAAGCAAAGATAAATAGGCATAGATCAATATTACCCAACAGTTGTGAGAGAAGACTATAGAATTATAGTTAAAGTATTAATGATTATCATCAAGGTAGGCTTATACCATAGATATGAGGATGATCTAAAATTAGAAAAATAAAACATAATATGAATAGCAAAAGTAGCAAAAGAAATGAACATGTATATAAAATCAGAAAAAGTAATCTTCATTTTGGAATAAATACCTACATATGAACACATCAATTAGAATGAAATAAAATGATCTCATAAATAAACAAGCAACCAAAAAATTAGTAACATGTATTGTAGTATCAAGGAACTGGAAAAAATAGGCACACATCAATTAGGGAAGGGCTAAATGATTTGTAGGAAATAGATGCCATGCAATATTACTGTCTGGTAAAAAGCAAACAATAATACCAATAATTAATATAGTGAAGAATAAGAAAACATGTTAATTAATGCAAGTTGAAGGAACAGAAAAAATCTATACAGCAATGTAAATGGAAAGAACAAGGACAGAAAAACAAGAGATTAAAAGACCATTCCCCCCCCTCCTTTTAAAGGTAGGGAGCCATGGATGTGAAATGCTGAATATGAGACTTAATAATTTAGATTTGCTGAAAGGTTTCTCCCCTTTTTAAAATGTGTGGTTCTGGGGATAATGGTGAGAGAAGGGGAAAGAAATTTTATTATTACTACATTCCTGATCTTAAATGTCCAGGGTTTCTCCATTAAAATAAAGAATTCTTGGTTTCAAATAAATGCCTTTTGATAATTTCTTTAATAGGAAAGGCTTTTTTATATTTTTATGTTTTTTTTCACTTACAATTAAATAATTGGTATATTTTATAAAGAACATATAAAACAAAGATGAATTATTCTTGGAAGAATGGCAACTTCCATGAAGACAGAACAGTGTCTTTAAAATGGTAACACTTGAGATGATCCTTGAAGTAAATCAGAAATCCAAGTGGTAAAGGTAAATAGAGTTTAAATTCTAGGCATGGGAGACAATCAGTGCAAAGACAAGGATATAGGACATGGATTTTCACATGTCAGGATCAGTAAAAGGCCAGTTAAATTGCACAATAGAGTACATGGTGGAGACTAATTTACAATAAGAAAGGAAAGAGTGGAAGAAACCAGGGTTTTGAACTTCTACAAGTATCAGAAAAAAAGAGAATATAATTGATACTTTAGCTAAAGGTAATGGACGATAAATTATTGAAATGGTGAATGATATGGTCAGACTTAAGGAAAATCACTTTAGTGAGTGTGTAGAACATGTATTGGAATGAGGAGTTACTTGAGGGAGGAAGATCAATGAGATGGTTATTGAAATAGTAAAGATGAGAAAGATTCCATTAGGATGGTGGTCATGGGACTGGAGAGAAGGGGACATGTTGAAATTTTTTGAAAATTAAATTGCAATATTTTCCTATTGACTAGATATAGGAGAAAATACATAAAACTGATCACTGTTTCTGTGTATTACCATCAAAATTTGGGAAGGTCAATTACATTTTCTCATTAAAATGTAATTATAAAAATGTAGTAAACATCTTTGTATTAAAATTGAAATCCATATCAAATTTGTAGAAATGTAAACTACACAGCGATATTTTTTGAAATGAAAGGAGACAAAAAATCAAATGTTCCTGGTTGGACCTTGTCAATGTATTAAAAATTCTGAAACAGGGGTCAAAATGGCAGATTAGAAGCAGCAAAACTTCAGACCTCTGTAAACCCTTCCTTACCGATAACAAACTGAATGCTCCTAGGGGACTGAAATTCAAACTTAACAACAGGACAGAGCTGGGGAACAATCATTCTGGATTCAAATCAAAAGGTAAGCCTCACAAAAGCCAGAATCCTAAAACATTTGGGGCTAAGGGGAAGGCAGAAGGAAGGTCCCAGGACCCCTCCCCCCAACCCAGAGCTCTGAGCCCCCAGTAGCAGTGGGAACCTCAGGGTTTGCAAAGGTGCTGTTCTGAAGGGTGCACCTTGAAAGCAACATGGGCCAGGCTTGGGGCATCCAACACTGAAGGCAGGGAAGCAGCCAGAGAGAGATGGGATGGGGGAGGAGCCTGTAGCACCATGGCTGGGTCCTTCCATCAGAATCTCATGGGACGTTTTTGCCTCGGGGCACAACCAGAACAACCCAGTTGAACCTAATCCCATCAGGAGCCTTCAGAGCTCAGGGAGGCCAGGACCCCTCCCCCACCAGAGTGCAGGGCATCCCGAAAGGACAGGAACCTCAGGGCGGGCAAAGGCACTGGGGTACCTTGCGGACAGTGCTGTGCCAGGTTCAGAGTGTGGAAGTAATGCAGAAGAGAAGCAGCTAGAGAGAACTGAGAGCAGCAACACCTGAAATGCAGGCAGGCAGGGGAGGGCAAAACCAGGGCTTCCCCAGGAAGACAGCTCAGCTGCATAGAATGAACAATT
This sequence comes from Monodelphis domestica, assembly GCF_027887165.1. Classification (NCBI taxonomy): domain Eukaryota; kingdom Metazoa; phylum Chordata; class Mammalia; order Didelphimorphia; family Didelphidae; genus Monodelphis; species Monodelphis domestica. The sequence continues at coordinate 145,929,692 of NC_077231.1, read as the reverse complement.
TGCCTGGGGTTAAAGCCTCGGATTATCAGAAGCATACACTGAGAGCCAGCCCTCCTCACTCAGATTTCTGACTGGAAAGGGGTGGAAAAACCATAGAGATGGCAAAAAGGGCAGAGGTGCAACAGTATCCAACCACCAAGAAAAGCAAGAAGAAGGGGGTAACTTTGGACACATTTTATGGATCAAAAATGAAAAATACAGAGGAGATAGAAGAGGAAAAACAAACAAATGCTCTAAAACCTTTCATAAAAAATGAAAATTCTCCACAAGCTCTTGAAGAATTTAAATTGGAAATTATCAGAAAGATGGAAGCCTTCTGGCCAGAAAAATGGGAAACAATGCAAAAGGAACTCAGCATTCTGAGGGATCAAAATATAGAAATGCAGAAGCAGCTCAAAGCCTCAAAAAACAGGTCAGAACAAACTGAAAAGGAAAACCAGTATTTAAAGGTCAGAATCAGGCAACTGGAAGATAATGATCTTGCAAAAGAGCAAGAATTAATAAAGCAAAGTCAAAAGACTAAAGAATTAGAAGATAACATAAAATATCTCACTGACAAGGTGACAGACCTGAAAACAGAGGAAGGAGAGACAATCTAAGAATCATTGGTCTACCAGGAAAGCCAGAAATAAACAGTAATCTTGCTATTATAATACATGATATCATTAAAGAAAACTGCCTAGAGATTCCAAAACAAGGGGACAAAATATGCATTGAAAGAGTACACAGAACACCCTCTACACTAAATCCCCAAAAGTCAACTCCCAGGAATGAGATTGCCAAATTCCCAAGCTTCCAAGCAAAATAAAAAATCTTATAAGAAGCCAGAAAAAGACAATTTAGATATAAAGGAACACCAATCAGGGTCACATAGGACCTAGCAATTTCCAATCTGAGAGACTGGAAGTCATGGAACATGAATTCAGAAAAGCAAGAGAGCTGGGTCTTCAAACAAGAATCAGCTATTCATCAAAACTGACTATATAATTCCAGGGGAAAGTATGGGCATTCAACAAAATACTATATTTCCAAGTGTTTGTAAAGAAAAGACCATAGCTCTGTGGAAAGTTTGACATCCAAACACAAAGAGCAAGAGAAACTTGAAAAGGTAAATATGAAGGAAAGGGAAAAGGAGAAAAATGTTATATTTTTCTTTTATTCAAACTCTCTACTATAAGGACTACATTTATATCAAATTATATATATTAATATGTGGGGAAAATGTAATGTGTAACTCTCAAAAATTGTATGCATCATTAGAATAGTAAGAAGAATCACGTATAGGGAAAGTTTGGGGCATCAAGACGATATGGAGAAAGGGGGGGATAGAACGAAAAATGGAGTGGGAGAATCGTTGATGATACTAAGATATACTCCAAGAAATAAAAAAAAAACTAAATAGAATAATCTTTCTCACACAAAAATATACATGGGAATGGGAGGGGAAGAAATCTGCTATGAGAAGGAGAGGAAGAGAGGGTTTTTTACTTAAACCTTACTCTTAGTGAAATCCACTATGAGAGGGGAGAGCATCTAGATCCATTGGGATCTTGAATTTTATCTTATCCAAGGGGGTAAGGGGACACAAAAAGGGAGGGAAGGAGATGGGGGGAGGGGAAAGGAAGAAAAAGGGAGAGGCCAGAAAGGGAAACATATTAAGGGAGGGGACTAGGGGGACTGATTTAAAGTAAATCACTGGTTTAAAAGGTTACAGCTAAAGAAGAAAGGTCACAATTAGGGGAAGATATCAAAATGCCAGGGAATCCACAAGTGCCAATCATAACTTTGAACGTGAATGGGATGAACTCACTCATAAAACATAGACGAATAGCAGAATGGATTAGAATCCAAAACCCTACCATATGTTGTCTTCAAGAAACACACATGAGGCGGGTAGATACTCACAAGGTCAGAATTAAATGATGGAGTAAGACCTTTTGGGCCTCAACTGATAGAAAGAAGGCAGGAATTGCAATCATGGTATCTGATGAAGCCAAAGCAAAAATAGACCTGATTAAAAGGGATAGGGAAGGATACGGAAGGGATAGGAAGGGATAGGGAAGGGATAGGGATATTCTGTTAAAGGGAAATATAGACAATGAGGAAATATCACTAATCAACATGTATGCACCAAATGGCATAGCACCCAAATTTCTAATGGAGAAACTAGGAGAATTGAAGGAGGAAATAGACAGTAAAACCATATTAGTGGAAGATCTGAACCAACCACTATCAAATTTAGATAAACCAAATAAAAAAATAAATAAGAAAGAGGTAAAAGAAGTGAATGAAATCTTAAAAAAATTAGAGTTAATAGACATATGGAGAAAAATAAATAGGGACAAAAAGGAATACACCTTATTCTCAGAACCACATGGCACATTCACAAAGATTGACCATACTCTAGGTCACAGAAACATGGCATACAAATTCAGAAAAGCAGAAATAATAAATGGAGCCTTTTCAGATCATAAGGCAATTGAAATAATGATCAGTAAGGGTACATGGAGAGCCAAATCAAAAATTAATTGGAAATTAAATAATATGATACTCCAAAATCGGTCAGAGAACAAATCATAGAAACAATTAATAATTTCATTGAGGAAAATGACAATGGTGAGGCATGCTTTCAAACCTTATGGGATGCAGCTGAAGCAGTACTCAGAGGAAAATTCATATCCCTGACTTTATATATTAACAAATTAGGGAGAGCAGAAATCAATGTATTGGAAATGCAAATTAAAAAAAAAACTTGAAAGTGAACAAATTAAAACCCCCCAGAAAAAACCAAACTAGAGATCCTAAAAACTAAGGGAGAAATTAATAAAACTGAAAGTGATAGAACTATTGAACTAATAAAAAAGAGTAGAAGCTGGTACTTTGAGAAAACAAACAAAATAGTCAATCTAATTTTAAAAAGGAAAGAATAAAAGCAAATTAACAGCATCAAAGATGAAAAGGTGGAACTCGCCTCCAATGAAGAGGAAATTAAGGCAATCATTAAAAACTACTATGCCCAATTATACAGCAATATATATATATATATATATATATATATATATATATATATATATATATATATATACCAATCTAGGCGATATGGATGAATATTTACAAAAAATAAATTACCTAGACTAAGAGAAGATGAAATAGAAATATTGAATAATCCCATATCAGAAAAAGAAATCCAACAGGCCATCAAAGAACTCCCTAAGAAAAAATCCCCAGGGCCTGATGGATTCACAAGTGAATTCTATCAAAAGTTCAAAAAACAGCTAATCCCAATACTATACAAACTTTTTGACATAATAAGCAAAGAGGGAATTCTACCAAATTCCTTTCATGACACAAACATGGTACTGATTCCAAACCCAGGCAGGTCAAAAACTGAGAAAGAAAACTATATAGACCAATCTCCTTAATGAACATAGATGCAAAGATCTTAAATAGGATACAAGCAAAAAGACTCTAGCAAATGATCAGGAGGGTCATTCGCTATGATCAAGTAAGATTCATACCAGGAATTCAGGGCTGTTTCAATATTAGGAAAACCATCCACATAATTGACCATATCAACAAGCAAACCAACAAAAATCACATGATTATTTCAATAGACTCAGAAAAAGCCTTTGATAAAATACAACACCCATTCCTATTAAAAACACTAGAAAGTATGGGAATAGAAGAGTCTTTCCTAAAAATAACAAACAGTATATATCTAAAACCATCAACTAATATCATCTGCAGTAGGGATAAACTAGATGCATTCCCAATAAGATCAGGAGTGAAACAAGGATGCCCATTGTCACCTCTATTATTTAACATTGTACTAGAAACACTCACAGTAGCAATTAGAGAGAAAAAGAAATTGTAGGCATTAAAATAGGCAATGAGGAGATCAAGTTATCACTCTTTGCGGATGACTTCATGGTCTACTTAAAGAATCCTAGAGACTCAACCAAAAAGCTAATTGAAATAATCAACAACTTTAGCAAAGTTGCAGGATACAAAATAAACCCGTATAAGTCATCAGCATTCCTATATATTTACAACACATCTCAGCAGCAAGAACTAGAAAGAGAAATCCCACTCAAAATCACCTTAGACAAAATAAAATACTTCGGAATCTATCTCCTGAGACAAACACAGGAACTATATGAACCCAACTACAAAACACTCTCCACACAACTAAAACTAGACTTGAGAAATTGTAAAAACATTATCTGCTAATGGGTAGGACAAGCCAATATAATAAAAATGAACATCCCACCTAAACTGATCTATCTATTTAGTGCTATACACATTGAACTTCCATTTTTTTTTACTGAATTAGAAAAAAAAAACAACGAAGTTTATTTGGAAGGACAAAGGATCAAGGATATCCAGGGAAATAATGAATAAAAATACAAAGGAAGGGGGCCTTGCAGTCTCAGATCTCAAACGATACTATAAAGCAGTGGCCATCAAAACAATTTGGTACTGGCTAAGAGACAGAAAGGAGGATTGGTGGAATAGACTTGGGGTAAATGACCTCAGCAAGAAAGTCTATGACAAACCCAAAGACCCCAGCTCTTGGGACAAAAATCCACTATTTGGCAAAAACTGCTGGGAAAATTGGAAGACAGTGTGGGAGAGACTAGGCCTGGATCAATACCTCATACCCTACACCAAGATAAACTCAAAATGGGTGAATGACCTGAATAGTAGTAGTGGTAGTCTCTCGGTGATTGAGTATGACTATTGTCTTTGTGCAGTTTCATCTACGCTGTACCCTCATGTGGCTTTGGAGTCCAAATCTGAGGCACAGAGTTTGTGGCACATGGGGCATGGGACGCCAGTTGTTACGGGAGGTGCGGGTGTGGTCTGGTGTCGGCGTTCATGCGCACGTCATTCATCTTCAAAGTTGGTGGCAGCATAGTTAATGTGGGTTCGCCAGCTGCTTCTGTCAGAGGCAGAGAGTTCTAGTTGCTTTGGTGTAATGCCAGCCCACTTCAAGTTTGACTTTAGCTGATTCTTGAATCTTTTCTTTGGTCGGCTTTGTTTCCTGAGTCCAGCTAACAGTTCACCATAGAATACCTGTCTAGGTATTCGCTGTGGTCCATGCGGATGACGTGTCCAGACCATCGTAGCTGGGTTTTTAGGATCATTACTTCGATGCTGGTGGAGTTGGCTCTGTCGAGGACTTCCTGATTGGTGATTCGGTCCTCCTCATGATTGACCGGAGGGAGCATTGGTGGAATTGCTCCAGCTGTTTCATGTGCTTCAGGTACAGTGTCCATGTTGCACAACCATACAGGAGCGAGCTGAGGACCACTGCATTGTACACTTTGAGCTTCGTCGCAGTGCTTACACCACTGTGTTGGAGGACTTTGCAGCGCAGCTGCCCAAGTGCCTGGCTGGCCTTTTGGATCCTGGCATTAATCTCATGGTCTAGGGACCCGTCGATGGCAATGGTGCTGCCCAGGTACTTGAAAGTGTTGACGTTAGAAAGCTGCGTGCTGTTGATTTTAATGCATGTCTGTCTAGTTGGCCTCCCTGGTGCAGGTTGAAACAGCACCTCTGTTTTGCTGAGGCTGATAGTCAGGCCAAACAGTTTTGTTGCTGTAGAGAACCTGTCCACAATGGTTTGGAGATGATTTTCTTGGTGGGCCATGAGAGCACAGTCATCTGCGAAAAGAGCTTCCAGGATGAGTCTCTCTGTTGTCTTTGTTTTTGCAGTCAGGAGGCGAAGGTCGAATACTGAGCCATCCAGTCGGTATTTGATGTAGATGCCCAGGTCTAGATCCATCACAGCATGTCGTAATATTTGGGTGAAAAATAGGTTGAATAGTACCGGAGCGAGGACACAGCCTTGTTTCATGCCATTGGAGATGTGGAAGCGATCAGAAGTCTCTCCACCAGATAGGACTTCCCCTGTCATGTCGACATGAAAGAGTTTGATCAGTTTGACGAATTTTGCTGGGCAACCGAGCTTGCTGAGGATCACCCACAATGCGTCCCTGTTCACTGTGTCGAACACCTTTTTCAGGCCTATGAAGACAATGTAGAGACTCAGGTTCTGCTCAAGGCATTTTTCCTGCATTTGCCTTACTGTGAAGACCATATCAATGGTGCTGAGATCTGGTTGGAAGCCACATTGTGATTCAGGCAGGTTCTGCTCTGAAACAGATGAGAGGAGTCTGTTGAGTATAACACAGGTGAGGATCTTTCCAGAAGTGGAAAGTAGTGAGATGCCTCTGTAGTTGTCACAGGCTGCTCGTGAGCCTTTGTTCTTGTATAGGACTATGATGGAGGCATCTCTGAGTTCTGGGGGCATGTCTTCCTCTTCCCATATGCTGGTCATAACTATGTGGAATGCCTGGAGTGCTTTTCCATCTAAGGCCTTGTACACCTCGGTATGGATCCCGTCTTTACCGGGTGCCTTGCCTGCACTCATTTGTTTAATGACTTTTTGAACTTCCTTTATTGAAGGAGGGACGTCAAGTTGTTCAATGGTGTGGTTTGGTGGGATCTGGTCAAGGGCGCTTTGGTCGACTGAAGAGGGTCGGGGTATATGACCTGAATATAATGAAGGAAACTATAAGTAAATAAGGTGAACACAAAATAGTATTCATATTGGAAATTTGGGAAAGGAAAGTTTTTAAAACCAAGGAAGAGTTAGGAAAAATCACAAAATGTAAAATAAATAATTTTGATTACATCAAATTAAAAAGGCTTTGTACAAACAAAACCAATGTAACCAAAATTAGAAAGGAAGCAACAAATTGGGAAACAATCTTCATAACAAAAAACTCTGGCAAAGGTCTAATTACTCAAATTTATAAAGAGCTAAATCAATTGTACAAAACATTAAGCCATTCTCCAATTGATAAATGGGCAAAGGACATGAACAGGCAGTTTTCAGTCAAAGAAATCAAAATTATTAATAAGCACATGAAAAAGTTTCTAAATCTCTGATAATCAGAGAGATGCAAATCAAAACAACTCTGAGGCACCACCTCACACTTAGCAGATTGGCAAACATAACAGCAAAGGAAAGTAATGAATGTTGGAGGGGATGTGGCAAAGTAGGGACATTAATTCATTGCTGGTGGAGTTGTGAATTGATCCAACCTTTCTGGATGGCAATTTGGAACTATGCCCAAAGGGCGATAAAAGACTGTCTGCCCTTTGATCCATCCATAGCATTGTTTGGTTTGTACCCCAAAGTGATAAAAAGGAAAAAGACTTGTACAATAATATTCAAAACTGAGCTCTTAGTGGTGGCCAAAAATTTGAAAATGAGGGGATGCCCTTCAATTGGGGAATGGCTGAACAAATTTTGGTATATGTTGGTGATGGAATACTATTGTGATTAGAGGTATAATAAAGTAGAGGAATTCCTTGGAGACTGGAACAACCTCCAGGAAGTGATGCCAAGCAAAAGGAGCAAAACCAGGAAAACATTGTACACAGAGACTGATACACTATGGTTCAATCGAACATAATGGACTTCTCCATTGGTGTCAATGCAATGTCCCTGAACAATCTGCAGGGATCTAGGAGAAAAAACACTATCCACAAGCAGAGGACAAACTGTGGGAGTAAAAACACCGAGGAAAAGCAATTGCATGACTACAGGGTTGAGGGGATATGATTGAGGAGAGACTCTAAATGAACACCCTAATGTAAATAGCAACAACATGGAAATGGGTTCGAATCAAGGACACATGTGATACCCAGTGGAATCGCGTTTCAGCTATGGGAGGGTTGGTGGGGGGGGGGGGGAAGAAAATGATCTTTTTTTTCCCAATGAATAATCTTTGAAAATGACCAACTAAAATAATGTTTAAAAGAAAAAAAAATCTGAAACTATAGATTTAATGATATATAACAATTAAATTACCAAAAAAATATCTTGTGGAATTAAATTTTAAAAATTCATCTGAAGATTTATGATTAGAATGTGAAAAAATAGAAATAAATGATGTCTAGTGTCAGTATAAAGGTCACTTTGGTGGTATAGTAGATAGAGTGCTTTATGTGGAGTGAGGATGTCTCATTTTCATAAATTTAAATATGGTCTTAGATACTAACTTTGTGACCCTGGACAAGTCTCTTAACCCTGTTTGCTTCCATTTCTTCATCTTTACAAGTAGCTGGAGATGGAAATGCCAAAAAACTCCAGCCTCTGCCAGGAAAATATCAAATCAGATCATCAAGAATTAGGCATGACTGAAAAACAACTGAACAACAGAGTATCTTTATAAATCAAATTATGTTATAGGGTCATAATTATAAACTTGATCTATCCCTACTTAAAAATAGAAATGCAATATTATGGACTATATTCCAGAGCTTGGGTGTATGGGGTGCTCAGGGAGGAGTAGTATCTCTGGTATGGAGGGCTTGTTGTGCCCTTCTAGGGCAGCTCTCCAACCTCTGACCCTCACCTGACACCCAGCTCTCACTTGTGGCTCCTAGTAGCTGCTAGCAAGCGGCAGCGGCCACACCCCGGGCAACGGCTTCAACAGGCCCGCTAAACCTTGTGAGGGTAGCCATTGGGTTGTAGACCCCTGGTGAACCAGGGATTTGCTCACCCAGCATGTGAAGATTGCTTCGGCTGAACAGATGGAAGAAACCAATAAGAATGTTGAACGGCTGAGATGGCAACGCAGCAAAGCACTGTGGAGTGCTCAGGGCATGTTGGAGCACAAAAGACAACACGGTCATCCAATGCAGCTGTGGAAGTCTCCAGGTGTAACTACTTTTCATGCCACTGAACCCAGGCTTCCAACGCCGAGAGAGAGGGATTGTCTCTGTGCATCGACTCTTCCACTTAAATCTCCCTCAAGCACAAGTATCTTTGTGCACACTCATCTATCATAGATGAAAGCACACAAAGACAATCGCCATCCTCAGTTACCGAGAGTCCAGAGCTAGAAGAGATCTCAGAGACCATTTTGTACAATTTCTTCATCTTATAGATGAAGAAACAAAATACAGAGAAGCTTCCTATGAAAAAGTTTAGACAAATTAGATCTACATGCAACACGTTCTTAGCACCTACCACAGGTATGAAAATTTTGCCACTGCTTCAGCAGCCCTTGAGTTATAGAGAAGCTCAGGTTTAGAAGTTAGATCACTCTGAGGCAGCCTCTTCAGTTTCACTCCTTTTCCAAACACATTCTATTCTCCCTCATTTCTGATGGGTACAAATTGGGCTTGTCCTTTAAAAATTTCCTTTACTTTTTATCTGAAATAATTTTTCCTTATTAATAACAGAATTTTTTCTGAAGTGAGATTTTATTATAATTTTATTTTCCAGATTACATGTTAATATAATTTCTTAATATTCATTTTCTGACATGTTGCAATCCATGTTCTCTTTCTCCCTCCTATTCCTCCCTCCTCCCTGAGAAGACAGGTAATATGATACAGGTTATACATGTTATTATATAATACATATTTTCATGCTCATCATGTCATGAAAGAAGACACATATTGCTTACCTTAGACAAAAATTATTAGAGGAAATAAAGTAAATAATAATATGTTTCCATTTCCATTTGGACTCTGTCTTTTTCTTCTAGGGTGGTAGATATCCTTTATTTTGTCACCAGTCCCATGGAGTCATCCTGGATCCTTACCTTGGTGATAATAGTTAAATCATCTACTATTGTTGTTTTTACCACTTCATATAAATCTTTCCAGGTTTTTTGTGATCATCTTGTTTGTCATTTCTTATGGCACAATTATATCCCATTACAATTTTATACCATACATTATTCTGCCATTCCTAAATTAATGGATATCACTTCAGCTTCCAAATCTTTGACAACAAAAAGAGTTGCTATCAATATTGTTTGTCATGACAGATTCCTTTCCCCTATCTTTAATATCTCTGGGATACAGACCTTGTAGTGGTATTGCTGGGTCAAAGGGTATGTACAGTTTTATGGCCCTTTGGGCATGGTTCCAGATTGCTCCCCAGAATAGTTATATTAGTTTGCAGTTCCACCAGAAGTTTACTAGTGTCCCAATTTTTCCATATCCTTCTAGCATTTATCATTTTCCTTTTTTGTCATGTTAGCCAGTCTGATTGATGTGAGGCAGTACTTCATAGATGATTTATTTTTAATTTCTCTAATCAATAGTGATTTTGAACATTTTTTCATATGATTAAAGATAGTTAAGACTTCTTCACCTGAAAATTGCCTTTTTACATCTTTTGACCATTTATCATTTGGAAAATATTTTGTATTCTTATAAATTTGACTTAGTTCTCTATATTTTTGATAAATGAAACCTTTGTCAGAGAGCCTGGCTATTAAATTTTTCCAGTTTGTTGTTTACCTTTTAACTTTGGTTGCATTGCTTTGTGAAGAAATCTTTTAATTTAATGCAGTCAAAATTATCTATTTTATCTCATACTTTTCTCTATGTCTGGTTTTGACCTAAATTCTTCCCTTATCCAATGGGTGTCACAAGAAAATATTTTTGTTTTTCTTTAATTGTTTATGGTATCACCCTTAATTTCTAAACCATGTATCCATTTTGACTTTGCCAAGGTATATGGTATAAGGTATTGGTCTATGCCTAATTTCTGCAATACTTTCCCCCTAGTTTTTCAAGAATTTTTTTGTTAAATAATAAGTTCTTATTCTAAAAGCATGGATCATTGGGTTTGTCAAACACTGGGTTACTATGTTCATTTACTATTGCTTTATAACCTTCGACTTTGCTAAAATTGCTAATTGCATTGATTAGTTTTTTGGTAGATTGTCTGGGATTTTCTAGGTATACCATCATATTTGCAAAGAGTGATAGCTTTATTTACTCACTGCCTATACAAATGCCTTCAATTTCTTCTTCTCTTATTGCTATAGCTAGCATTTCTAGTACAATATTGAATAGCATGGGGAAAATGGGTAATCTTCCTTCATGCCTGATCTTATTAGTAAGGCTTCTAGTTTATCCCTATTACATAGAAGGTTTGATGATGATTTTAGATAGATGCTCTTTATCATTTTGAGTTTTAAAATTTAAACATTGTGTGTCTTATTGTTTATAGCCTTGGTTTTCTTTTTGGAGGCAATCTTATTTCAGAGAGCTGCCTTGCTGGTGCTACATTATTAGTTTTTGAAGTTTGAGTCACTGTGGCTCTGCAAGGACCAAGGAAAAGGTAAAGTGTGGGTTTGAGATATTTTAAGCCAAGATATTTGCCCTTTGTTCTATCCTTATCCTGCAGAAGAACAAGGCCAATGTGATGCTATCTAGTTGAAAACTTCTGCATCTAGGACCCTGGATCTCCAAAATACAGGAAAGGGGTGGAGGACTAAAGTGGTTTTGTTGTAAGTCCATGTTTTGAAGTAGTTGGTGGGGTTCTAAGTGAGTCCAAAGTAGAAAGTTCATTTTTAAAAACTTTCTTTTGAATTCCAGATGTCCTAGATCAAGGAGACAGCTGAAGTTGAAGTTGCTTTATCTTTGGTAAATAGTTTAAGGTTTGGAGAGATCTGATAGGTTGTAGGGATTATTCATTTTGTTAATACCATTTTAAAACATTTTTGATTCTTTGTTTCAAGGATCCTTTGTCAGAATGGTAATTCATCCTCTTTCAGAGTTTAAATGCAAATGATAAAATACATAGGATTTCTCAGGAAACCAATTATATACAAATATAAAACATATAATACAGAAATAGCATTAGCAAACTATAAAAAAATTATTGGACCCTGGGTTAAAACTCTTTTCTAATAGAGTAGAAAGAATTTGAGAATAGGCATTTAAAGAATACATCCACAGAAACTGGCACACCTAGCACATAGGAGTTGTTTAATAAATTATTACTGATTGATTTCTTCTTTTATAATTTCCCCAGGAAATAGCTCTAATCATCTTCTCTTTTATTCTACTTTTAAATAAGTTATGGACAATTCTATGATAATGACAATAACACATAGAATTTGTCAGAGAAATGAAGAACACTGAGGGATTGCACATGGTTCAATAAGGTCCCTAAAATCACCAGTAGAATGGTTGCATCATGGAAGGAGCTTTTGGAAAAAGTTGGCAGCAAAGGTCAGGGGGAAAAAGTGCTTTGGGGTGATTCTTTCCATTTGAGATCTTGTATTTAAGACCCCCTAAGTTTCTGTCTTTTAAGAGAAATCCCTGTGGAAACCTAATGATAGGCAGGTATCTGCAGTTCAAGGTTTCAGATGTGTCATCTATTCTCTGGAATACTGCAGGGGTTATGCTGCAAATTGAAATATCTAGATACATGAAAAAGAAATGACACATTGAGTCATATAGTCTTTTCTTGTATGAAAAGCTCTGATCTTACAGTAGGCCAATGTAACATGGTCAGAGTTGATGATAATAATCTAAGCTTTTCTACTCACAGAAACTGCAAGCATAACACTCAAATTGGGACAAAATTGGGACCTGACAGATTAAAGAAAATCTATGTGCAAGGCTAAAATAATTGCCATAGAAAATGAACTACTTTGGCCAATTTGTGGTGTAATTATTCTCTTCTTGCATATAGATTTTCTTTAACTTATTAGGACACAGATCATTGTTCAAACTCTTCCTATACTTGCCAATGTGGCTGGCTTGATGCAAAATTAAAATAAGCAGGTGCCTATGCAATGAATTTAAAGGCTGCTTAAAAATTTCCAGGCAATTCAATTTAGCTCAATTCCACAAACATTTATTAAGTGCCTACTGGCTGAGCCAGATATTTCTAAAACAGAGATTCTTGAATTTTTGTTTTTTGATCAGGCATCTATCAAGATAGATTCTATACTTTCACTTGGCATTCCCATATCTAATCTGTCAATTCCATCTTTACAGTGTCTTTAACCTCCCACTCTGACACTGTCGTCACCCTGGTGGAGACTCTCCATACCACATACCTGGACTATTGCAATAGTCTTTTGGTTGATTTTTCTACCTCACGCCTTTTCCCAATCTAGTCCATTTTCTACTCAGTTGCCAGATCAACCTTCCTAATACTCAAGTCTGCTCTCTCCTACTTTATTCAATAAAATCCAGTTTAACCTTCTTATAACTTCTAGGATCAATTATAAAATTATTTATTTGAGTTTCAAAGCCATTCATAACCTGGTCCCCTGTGGCAGAGCTAAGATGTTGGCTTAGGAGCACCTAAAGCCCAAACCTCTTAAATAATCCTTCCAAATCAATATTTATATTGCACTTCAAAGAAAACAGAAGTCCACATCCAACAAGAAGAATTCACAAGACTCTCCTACTGAAAACAACTTGAAAGGTAGGCACAGTGTGTCTATTTTTGTGGGATAAGGCAGAGAAAGACTGGCTGAATACACTCTCCCATGTAGCACTGAGGCCTATGATAAGACCAGACTAACCCTGAGCCCCAGGCACAGATTGAAGCTACAAGGGTTCACCTCTGACCCACCGCACATGGTCCAGGGCTCTGACAATGGCTGACAGGGAGAAACTGGGGGTATGACCTGACTGGGTACCCTTGACCTCTAGATTCAGTGAAAAATTTGCCCCAGGGCAGGTTAGCTAAGCATGTTAGCTCAACTGGCTAAATCTAGTATATTAGCAGAGGATTGAGAAAAGAGAAGATTCAGGCTCTGGTCCTAAGAGCTCAAACACTCCGGTTCTCTAAATCAACAGAGGGGCAAATTAATGGTCCATAAGGTGTGTGTCTGTGTGTATGGGAAAGTAAATAAAATGAGTAAACAAGAATTGAAAAAAAAGCTACATTTGAAAGCTTCTATGGGGGTAAAGACCAAAGAACAGAACCAATAGATAGATGAGGACGAGATCAAGGAAATATCAAGCAAAGTGTCAAAAACAAAAAAAACAAAAAAACAAAACAAAACCCAAGGGAATTAGATACAGGTTATGGGAGGAACTAAAAAAGAATCTAAAAATCAAATGAGACTGGTCGAATAAAAATGGCTAAAGGAAAATAGTAGCCTAAAAAAGCAAAATTGGTCATCTGGAAACAGAGACATAGGCATTGATAGCCAGAATTAACCTGCTGGAAAATTATTCAAAAAATTAATAGAAGAAAAAAATGACTTGAAAGGAAGAATGGGTCAAAAGGAAAAGGAAAATCAAAGATCATGGAAGAAATTCAGTCTTTAAAAAATTGGGCAATTAGAAGCAAATTACTTCATGTGACACTAAGACATATTAAAACAAAATCAAAAGAATGAAAACAATTGAAGATAATATGTCACCTTATTAAGAAAACAAATGACCTGGAACATAGATCCAGGAGAGACAATTTAAGAATTATTGGACTACCCAAAAATCATGACCAAAAAAAAAAAAAGGCCTAGAAATCATACTACAGGAAATTATCAAAGAAAACTGCCCTGAAATTCTTGAACATGAGGGTAAAATTCAGTTTGAAAGAATCCATAACCTGTTTCTCTCATAACCTTTCTGCCTTTTTATGCCTTACTGAACCACATTCCCTACACACGTACTCTTCATTTTTGTAACAATGACCTTATTTCTATTCCTTGTACATGGTACTTCACATCTAATACTGTGAATTTTCAGTCACTGATCCCTATACCTGGACTTTTCCCCCCCTCCTCATCTGTGCACCTTGGTTTCCTTCAAATCCCAACTAAAATTCCACAATCTGTAAGAACCTTTCCTGATTCTTCTTAGTACTAGTTCTTTCTCTCTAGGATTACTTCTAATTTATTCTGTATGTTTTCTTTTCACAAGTATTTGTTTACATATTGTTTCTCCTGAGTTTAAGGACTACCTTTTATCTCTTTTTGCATCCCCAGGAATTAGCACAATGCTTGATAAATGGTAGAAACTTTAATGTTGATTGACTTGACTTGGAACAACCTATAGACCTATAGACTATTCTCCAAATAATGTTCTAAATTTATAAAATATATATGATTAAAAAGAAAACCAATTTCATTGAAATGTAATTATAAAAATATTTTTTAAAAAGTTTGTGAAGTTTGAACTAAAGGAAAAAAGAACATTGCTATTTGTTGCTATTGATCCTTCATTTTTGAAGGGGACCAATAACATCATGGGATAATGCTTGACTTGAACATGAATTGGATGTAAGTGAGACTGAGTTGCTAAGTTGCTTAAAGTCATCATCTTCATTTTCTCTTCTAGAGTTATCTAAGTCCAGTAACAAGACAAAAGTCAGGAAGACTGGCTATGGCATGGAATACAGTGGAGGACCTTGACGTCTGACCAACTACACTAAATGCTCCACAGGTCTTGCTTCAGTGGCCTTTGTGGCTGTTGGATCAAATTCTTCTCACCCATCCATTTTCCTGAGGGAAGTCTTCACATACTTGTACCTCACATCCCTCTATCTCACACATGGGTTCAAGTCCTGTTTGTTACTCTACACCTGGTTGAGCCCTTCTGATGAAATAGTTTTTTGGGAGAAGGGATGGCTACTGCTTATGACACATCTTCTTGGAGTTGTCGATGAGATTTGGATGCAGGGTAGATGAATGAGCAGCCCCGAAAAGGACTTGGTAATTCTTCACAACAGAGGAGCTAGTCTCTACTCAACATTCTGTACACTCACAGTGTTTGAAGGAAAAGATCATTGCAATTTTAGAGGAAGGCAATCCCTAACGATGAGCTCTGATCATTCAGAGAATGCAGAAGGCTGAAGTGGAAAGAATATTGACTGGAGTCAGAGGACCTGTATTCAAATCCTTCTTTGGAGATTTCCCAATTGTGTGACCTAGGGCAAGTCACTTTACTTTTCTTAAAAATGAATGGGTTAAACTAGATGGTCTTTGGAGTTCCTTTCAGCTCTTAATTGATGGTCATGGTCTTAGGAAATCAGTACCTGTTTAAGGGGATAGACAGTGAAGAAGCTGAAGAAACAAGAATGAAAAAACACTAAAGGTTAATTTAGCCTATTTTCTACTTTGCCTTGGACTGGTTTTACTTACCACCTACTGAAATAGCAGTGTTGCACCCAGTGGAAAAGTGTATTGAGGATCAAACAATGATCACTATCACTGCTAAGATTGTGACTCAATTAAATTCCTTTAAAAAAGTTTATTATCAATTTCATATCAACAAAAACAAGTAATGTATAAACACGCAAAAGGGAGAATAAAGTTTTACAAAAACCTTCAGAGTTTGTAACAAAAGAGAATAAAAGTTATTAGACTACAAAGAAGGAACACATTTCCTCAGGTTCCCCTTCAAAAATCTGTCTCAAGTTCTTTTAGGCCCAGGTTTGTTTCTTTCAGTCTCTGGGTGTGAAGTCATTGTCTCACAGATCTTCACATATGGATAAATTACCTTTTGGCCCTTTCTTTGAAAATACATAGTTCTGAGCTTCACCAGCCGTTTATCAAATCTAGTATTCAAACTAAGAGCTGCCCTAAGCATACACATCAAAGATTTAAAGAAATATGTTCTGAAACATGCTTTTAGGAAGACTTAGGAACATACTTTCTGTTACCTGAATATACACACATACATATGAAAATCATGCATGCCTGTAGATATTAAGAGTAACTATAAAATAATGGCATATTTTTATACCTTACAAGAAATAATTTATGGTTACAGAATCACAGAATCTCACATTTGCAATAATTATAGGAGTTGACATTTAAGTTGTGATTTCTCTTTGGTTTTAATGGATACTCACAATCATTTTGAGAGGTAAGTTTTTTTTTTTTCATTGCCATTGTCCCATTTACACAGAGGAGGAGTTCATTGATCCTTAACCCTTTCCTATAGAGGGTGGATTGCAGGGTCTGCCATGGAGAGCTTTTATTTTTTTTTCCATTTCTAATGGGGTAAAACATAATCTGTTTCCCGTCTAATTTCTGGGATAAGAGCTTTTCCAATATTAAACCACTATGTCAACTAGTAGAGATTGGATTGAAATGGTGGTTTTATGGGGCTAGAAAACTCTCAGGTAGGGAAACTCTCTCTACCAATGCAGACCAGACTCTACCCTACAATTGAGAGATTTGCCTACACACTCAGAGATCAAATGATTTACTGAAAGTCACACACAATCATTATGTGTCAGAAATAGCCCAGGTCTTCTGACTTCAAGGCCACTTTCTATCCATTAGATCAGACTGTCTTTCATGTCAGTTATCATCATCATCATCATCATTATTATTATTATCAAAATGGATTCATGACTTTATCATATAAGCATCTTGTAAGGAGGAAATTCCTTTCTTCCAATGCAGATTGTTACCTACTCTGTGATATTATAGTTCACTATAGCCTGAGAGATCAAGTGCTATGTATAAGACATAGAACTTATTTGAACCCAGGTATACTTGAATCTAAAGTAGACTTTAAAAATGAAAACATTTTTTACTTGTACTTAATTGAATTGATACTTAGATTTTTAATTCCTCATACCATGAAGTTAGTTGGCTTAGAGAGTACTGAGCCTGGAGTCAGGAATTCAAATGTTTCCTTAGATATTTAAGAGCTGGATAACTAGATTATTAAATGAAGATTAAAACAGAACTTGCTTTTCAAGATTGTTGTGAAGGTCCATTGTAAATCACTAAGCATAATGCCCGACACATAGTAAGTGTTACATAAGTCCTTTCCCTTATCTCTCTAGGTATGCCTCTTGCAACTATTTTTATTATTATGTTCTTCTCAATTTATAAAATACTAAAGTGAACAATGTATAATGATATACTGCTAACATAACAATATACGTGTGTATACTAAGATTGCTACAAATACAAATTAGTGACATAAATACCTAACAAATGTAATATGCACTATTATACTATATTCTAAATATAGAATGTATAAAATGAACATATATTATAAGTGTAAGGAGGAGAAAAAGGCTTTTTTTATCAAAAGATTGGGCTGGATTATTCAAAATAAGAGTGACAAGGAATTTAATTCTAAAGAGATTTTATTTATAATTTATTTACAAAATATAGAAAGAGTGAAGATAGAAAGTTAGAGAGAGGATAGGGTAAGATATCAATCCTAAGCACTAGGTATTTTACTCTGAACCCTAGCTCAACCCAGGTAGGGAAGAGTTAGTTCTTAGGCAGAGGGGCCTCTACCCTTATAGCCCAGGACCTGGGGATGTAGGGAGCCTCTCTCAAGAGGATAGGTCTCTCCTGAGGCTAGTCTCTTCAGAAAATCCAGGAAAGGAGTCAGCTTTTTTCACTCACCAGGTGTCAGTTGAAAAGGAGAGATATAAGAACACTCACACCAAGTTTAAGGTCTCAGGTCCAATAAGCAAATTCTTTAAAAATTTTTTTTTAAATTTATTTAGTCAATTTAGAACATTATTCCCTTGTTACGAGAATCTTATTATTTCCCTCCCTCCCCTACCCCTACCCTTCCGTAGCTGAAGCACAATTTCACTGGGTATTACATGTGTCCTTGATCAGAACCTATTTCTATGTTGTTGGTGTTTGCATTAGGATGATCATTTAGAGTCTACATACCCAATCATAACCCCATCAACCCCTGTAATCAAGCCGTTGTTTTTCTTTGGTGTTTCTACTCCCACAGTTTTTCCACTGAATGTGGACAGTGTTCTTTCTTGTAAATTTCCTCAGAATTACTTAGGATCACTGCATTGCTACTAACGGAGAAGTCCATTACATTTGATTGTACCACAGTGTATCGGTCTCTGTGTACAATGTTCTCCTGGTTCTGCTCCTCTCTCTCTGCTTCAATTCCTGGAGGTGGTTCCAGTTCACCTAATTTACTTATAGTTTCCTTCTTTATATTCATGTATTTATATGGAGTTTATCTTGGTGTAGGGTGTGAGAAGTTGATCCAAACCCAATTTCTCCCATAATGTCTTCCAATTTTCCCAGTAGTTTTTATCAAAGACTGGATTTTGATCCCAAAAGTTGGGGTCTTTGGGCCTATCATAGACTATCTTGCTGAGGTCACTTTCCCCAAGTCCATTCCATTGATCCTCCTTTCTGTCTCTTAGCCAGTACCAAATTGTTTTGATGACCATTGATTTATAGTATAGTTTGAGATCTGGGACTGCAAGGCCACATTCATTTGCTTTTTTCATTATTTTCTTGGATATCCTTGATCTTTTGTTCTTCCAAATGAACATTGTTATGTTTTTTTCTAATTCAGTAAAAAAGATTTTTGGTGGTTCAATGGATATAGCACTAAATAAGTAAATAAATTTGGGTAGGATTGTCATTTTTATTATGTTAGCTTGTCCTACCCATGAGTAATTGGTGTTTTTCCAATTGTTTACATCTAGTTTTAATAATGTGGAGAGTGTTTTGTAGTTGTGTTCATATAGTTCCTGTGCTTGTCTTGGCAGATAGGTTCCTAAGTATTTTATATTGTCTAAGGTGATTTTAAATGGAATTTCTCTTTCTAATTATTGCTGCTGAGATATGTTGGATATATATATATATATATATATATATATATATATATATATATATATATAAATGCTGATGACATATGTGGGTTTATTTTGTATCCAGCAACTTTGCTAAAGTTGTTGATTATTTCAACTAGATTTTTAGTTGATTCTCTACGATTCTTTAAGTAGACCATAATATCATCTACAAAGATTGCTAGTGTGGTCTCCTCATTGCCTATTTTGATATCTTCAATTTCTTTTTCTTCTCTAATTGCTACTGCTAGTGTTTCTAGTACAATGTTAAATAATAGAGGTGATAATGGGCATCCTTGTTTCACTCCTGATCTTATTGGGAAGGTTTCTAGTTTATCCCCATTGCAGATTATGTTTGCTGATGATTTTAGATAAATGCTGTTTATTATTTTTAGGAAAGGACCTTTTATTCCTATACTTTCTAGTGTTTTCAATTGGAATGAGTGTTGTATTTTTGTCAAAGGCTTTTTTATGCATCTATTGAGATAATCATGTGATTTTTGTTGGTTTGCTTGTTAATATGGTCAATTATGTGAATGGTTTTCCTAATATTGAACTATTCTTGCATTCCTGGTACAAACCCTACCTGGTCATAATGAATAACCCTCTTGATAACTTGCTGGAGTCTTTTTTTGCTAGTATCCTATTTAAGATCTTTGCATCTATGTTCATTAAGGAGATTGGTCTGTAGTTTTCTTTCTCTGTTTTTGACCTGTCTGGCTTTGGAATCAGTACCATATTTGTGTCATAAAATGAATTTGGTAGAACTCCTTCTTTGCTTATTCTGTCAAATAATTGACATATAATGTTGGGATTAGTTCTTCTTTGAATGTTTAATAGAATTAATTGGTGAATCCATCTGATCCTGGGGATTTTTTCTTAGGGAGTTCTTTGATGGCTTGTTCAATTTCTTTTTCTGATATGGGCTTGTTTAGATATTCTATTTCTTCCTCTGTTAGTCTAGGCAATTTATATTTTTTGTAAATATTCATCCATTTCACCTAGATTACAATATTTGTTGCTGTATAATTGGGCATAATAATTTTTAATGATTGTCTTAATTTCCTCTTCATTAAAGGTGAGGTCTCCTTTTTCATCTTGGATACTGTCATTTTGTTTTTCTTCTTTCCTTTTTTAAAATTAGATTGAGCAATACTTTTTCCATTTTATTTGCTTTTTTCAGAGTACCAGCTTCTAGTCTTATTTAACATATTTAATTTATTCAATAGTTTTATTTGACTTTCAATATTATTAATTTCTCCCTTGATTTTTTAGGATCTCTAGTCTTCATCTGAGGATTTTTAATTTGTTCACTTTCTAGTTTTTTAATTTGCATGCCAGATTCATTGACCTCTGCCCTCCCTAATTTGTTAATATATGAACTCAAGGATATAGATTTCCCCCTGAGTAGTGCTTTGGCTGCATCCCACAGATTTTGAAAGAATGTTTCGTCATTGTCATTTTCTTCAATGAAATTATTAAATGTTTCTATGATTTGCTTTTTAGCCAATTTTGGAGAATCATATTATTTAATTTCCAATTGATTTTTTATTTGCATCTCCATGTATCCTTACTAATTATTATTTTCATTGCAGTGTGATCTGAAACTGTTGCATTTATTATTTTTGCTCTTTTTCACTTGTTTACAATGTTTTCATACCCTAGTACATGGTCAATCTTTGTGAAGGTACCATGTGATGCTGAAAAGAAGGTGTATATCTTTTTTGTCCCTATTTATTTTTCTCCACATATCTACTAACTTTAATCCTTCTAAGATTTCATTCACTTCTCTTACCTCTTTCTTATTTATTTTTGGTTTGATTTATCTAGTTCTGATAGAGGAAGTTTCAGGTCTTTCACTAGTATAGTTTTTCTATCTATTTCATTCTTGAGCTCCACTAGTTTCTCCTTTAGAAATTTGGATGCTATGCCATTTGGTGCATACATGTTTAGTACTGATATTTCCTCATTGTCTATACTACCATTTATCAGGATGGAATTAACTTTCTTATTTCTTTTGACTAGATCTAATTTTACTTTTGCTTTGTTAGATATCATGATTGTGACTCCTGCCTTCTTTTAATCCTTTGATGCCCAATAGATTTGGCCCCATCCTCTTACTTTTAGCCTATGTATGTATATCTTGCTCATGTGTGTTTCTTGTAGACAGCATATAGTAGGGTTTTGGATTCTAATTCTCTCTTCTATTCTGTTTTATGGGTGAGTTCATTCCATTCACATTCAGAGTTATGATTACCAGCTCTTTAATTCCCAGCATTTTGATTTTCACTCCTACTCTTGCCCTTTCTCCTTTCTATTTCCTTCTTATCCATCCTTTTTTACTTCCTTTTCTATTCTCCCTCCCTTCTTATTCCCCTCTTATTTTCTTTACAGTCTTTTTAAACTACCCCCACCCTCTCCATCCCTTGTATTGCTTCCCTCCCCACCAGTCTATTTGGTTACCTTTCTACTTCCCTATAGCATGCAAATCAATTATCTGCCCCAATGTATTTAATTGTTCTTCCCTCTTTGAGTCAATTTTAATGCATGTACGAATAGTGTATTTCCTATCTTCAACCTCTTTACCCTTCCAGTGTATTGATGCTCTCCACTCTCCCACCAATTGCTTCTTTGTGACATATACATTTACCCCATTTTGTTTCTTTTCCCATTTCTCTTAGTGTTAACCTCTTTTTAAAATTCTGGTTGTGTATGTGTGTGTGTGTATATATATATATACACACACATATATATATACAAATATATGTGTATATATATATATATATATATATATATACACATATATTTATGTCTTGGCATTTCATCCTATATAGTTTGTCACTGTTTCCTCTAAGTATAATTCTTCTAGCTACCCAGATGATAATATCAATTTTTAAAACTTATCAATATTCTCTTTTCTTGTGGGGATACATATCATTTTAACTTATTGGTCCCTTAAGAAAAGTTTGTTCCTTTTTTGGTTTGTATTGTTTTTGTTTTTTTCCCCTTTATTAATTACCTTTTGATAATTCTCTTGAGTTATGTGTTTGGGCATCAAATTTTCTGTTTAGGTCTGGTCTTTTCTTTACAAATGCTTGGAATTCTTCTATTTTATTAAATGACTACATTTTCTCCTGTGAGAATATAGTCAGTTATGCTGGGTAGTTGATTCTTGTTGTAGACCTAGTTCCCTTGTTTCCCAGAATATCATATTCCATGCCTTTTGGTCCTTCAGTGTAGATGCAGCCTGATCCTGCATTATTCTCACTATAGTTTCATGGTATCCGAATGACTTCTTCTTAGCAGCTTGTAATATTTTTTCCTTGGTCTGCTAGTTCTTAAATTTGGCTATAACATACCAGGGTGTTGTCAGTTGGGAATTAAATAGAGGAGGTGATCTGTAGATTCTTTAAATCTCAAATTTTCTCTCTTGTTCTAGAATGTCAGGGCAGTTTTCTTGGATTATTTCCTGTATGATGATGCTCAGTCTTTTTCTTTTGTCCTTATCTTCTGTTAGACCAATGATTCCTAGAATGATTTTCTTGATCTTCAGTTTTGTGAATGAGATGTTTCATATTTTCCTCCATTTTTTTTCATTCTTTTTATTTTGTTTTGTAGTTTCCTGCTGCCTTGTGAGGTTGCTTGCTTCTAATTTTTGTATTCTGGTTTTCAAAGACTGACTTTCATCCTTGGCTTTTTGGTCATCTTTCTCCTTCTGGTCTGATATTTTTTGGAGGTCATCTTTCACCTTATTTGCCTCATCTTTCATCTTCTTTGCCTAATTTTCAAGCTGATTAATTTTGGCTTTCAAGACACTATTTTCTAATTTTAATTCAAGTGCCTCTCTTTCCATATGGCTTATCTTGATTTTTAAATTCTTTTCCCAGTTGTCTTCAGTCTCTCTTAACTGTGTTTTGAATTGTATTTTGAATTCTTCCAAAGCCTGTGTCCAATTTGCTGGGGTTTCTGTTTTTTTTTCTCTTGATGTTCCTTGATTATCTTTTGTTACATTTGCTCTTTGTTCATTCCCTGGATAGAAGCTTTTGATTATGGTTTCTTTTATTTTTTTCTGTTGTTTGCTCATATTTGTCCCTTCTTTTCCCCCTGTAGTTGTCTGCACTCTTGCTCCTTTCATTGTATGCTGGATCTGTGGATATGGGCTTTTCTGTGTAAATCTTGAAATTTCTCAGACTTGTGAATGTTAAAAATTTCCACATTAAGGAATCCTCCATTGGAACAAATTCCCTACTGGGAAACATTCCCCATTTTGATGTGAGAACTCGCCAGGATCAGAAATGGGAGGACCTCTACTCCACCCGTACTTAAGACTGCTTTAGGGGAGAAAACTCCTTGCTAAACAATGAAAGTACTTGGACCCATGCTTATAATAAGGCAAGGAGTTCTTTGAGCCATGCCTGTTTTTTAGAATTGATACAATGAGATGCTAGGTACCTAAAAGGGTCGGGCAAGTTTTCTCTTAATGAGATTAGTTGACTCAGCTGTGTTTTCACTGGTTCAGACTTACTGAGGAGATTAGTCGACTTAGCAGGAATTCAGATGGGCAGTCCTTTGGAAAACGTCTACAGTGATTGGTAGATGTAAGGACTTAGGGGAGGTGACATAGGAGAAAAACCCCTATATAAGAAAAAACAGAATCTCTTGAAAAAAACAATCCTTTTGGAGGATCTCTGATGAGGATCGCTTGGGAAGAATCTCTTGAGAGAGGCTTTGGAGAAGGGAAGCTCTTGGAGGACAATCTCTAAGGAGGTCTCGCTGGAGCTCCTCTGAGGGGACTCTGTCCCTCTGGAGGCTCTGGAGAGAGGCCCTTTGGAACAGTCTCTGGCTGGAAGGCTCTTTAAGGAGGACTTTGGCTGGAACTCTCTCTGGTGAAGTCAGCTGAGATGGAGCTGGCCTGGTGTCACTAGAATCCTTGCTTAGACAGACCTTGTGGTGAGTGTTAAAAGACAGACTGACTGATCTCTCTCTCTTAAGACTCAGGTCTAGGCCATGTTGGCTTAAGGCCCTTCATACTTATTTCCTTTTTCTCTCTTTCTCTCTTTTCTTTAATTCCACATTTGTATTAATTAAAATCTCTATAAAACCCAGTTGACTTGGGTATTTGAATAATTGGGAATATTTCCCTGGCGACCACCTTATATTTGATTTAAAAACCAAGACACTGTAGTGAAACATATTTTCTGCAGTAAAATTTACTCAGCCTCTCTTATATCTATCACAATTTATATCTTCCACCATTTTAACTCACTACAGTTTACAACATTACTCTTTTAACTGTTACAGTTTAAGGTCTTCAACCATTTTAAATCTAACATCTGTCAACCTTCACCCTTGGAGCTTAGCAAGGCTCTCAGAGCAGTCTGTGGTGGAAGGGTGTTGGAGCTTGAACTTCCTGGCCTTCAGAAGGCTTGATGAGATTAAACCCAGCTGAGTTGAACTTGTAGAGCTTGATGTGCCCTGAGCCCAAAAACTTGGGAAGCAGGGGGCGGGGGCATATGGAGTGTCTCTGCTGCTGAGACTAGTTTGAGT
Source organism: Monodelphis domestica (assembly GCF_027887165.1). Classification (NCBI taxonomy): domain Eukaryota; kingdom Metazoa; phylum Chordata; class Mammalia; order Didelphimorphia; family Didelphidae; genus Monodelphis; species Monodelphis domestica. Next base: position 145,904,755 of record NC_077231.1, on the reverse strand, counting down.
CCTCTGTGCTTCTCTGAGAGCTGTCTCCCAGCCTCCTGTATTCAAACCCTGAGCCTGGCACAGCTTTTCCTGCAAGGTACTTCCTCCAGTCTAGTGCCCTTGCCTGCCCAGAGATTCTAGCCACTGCTGGGGGCTTAGTACTGTGTGTGTGGGTCCTGGGACCTCCCTTTTTCCTTCCCCTTAAACCTGAATGTTCTCAAATTCAGGCTTTTGGGGCCACGTACCTTTTAAGTTGAGTCCAGCAGGAGGGTTCCTTAGCTCTGTCCTGTTGTTGGATTTGGTTTTCAGTCCCCTAAGAGCATTTGATTTTTAATTGGTGAGGAAGAGTTTTCAGAGGTCTGAACTTTCACTGCCTTTATGCTGCCATCTTGACTCCACCTCCCAGTAAGCAAATTCTTCTCCAGCCTCCAACTTGAACTCAGAACTCTAGAAGAAATCTGAAGATCTCAGATGAAGATCTCCTCCATAGGAAGTTGTAACTCTCTTTTAAAGATACTTTCTTTTGCAGAACTTCCTGTGCCTTCCTCCAATTTTATATCTACCAATTACTGTTGAAGCTTTTATTTTGGACTTTCCAGGGGGCAGTCAGTTTGATTCTGATTTGTTACCCACTATTGCATATGTGCGTCATAGACCTCTCCCACACAGTGATTAAGTGGGATGTTTACACTTTTGGTGATTAAATCTAAAAAATGGACAAGGGTGTCAATTTAATCTTTACAAGCAAGGGAGAGTTAATTAATTTCATTTTCACAATCAGGGGAGAGTTAAATTTAATCTTTACATAAGTATATAATAATATATGTGTAATTGTAATATGTAAGTATATAATTCAATATATTATTCTATTAATAATATTATATATGTATTATATGGATGTGTGTATGTGCATATATACACATATATGTATTACAAGTTACAAGTATATTGCAAATAATCCTCCTTTATAGAGGGACTGAAGGAAATAGAAATGCAGAAGTGACATTTTTTTATTTGTCCCTTTTTTCTCAGGTAGTCTTTGTTCACTATTACCTTGTTCACTGTTTCCTAGGTTTATTACTGCATAGCATTTAGTGGGGATTTAGTGGTTTGAGAGAATAACCTTGATTTATTAAAAGAGTGTAATGTCAGCATAGGAGACTTGGGTTTATTGGGTATGGCTACTCTTCACATATATAACAACTTAGATCATGGTCAAGTGGCAAGAGGTATTGGTTCAGGCAAAAGAGTTGAGATACTGTTGTTTAGAACTCTAGGGTAATCCCTCCACAGTCCAGCAGCTCCACTGCTGGCACTGTCTCTGGAACAGAGTTGAACAACTAAGACATTTTCTGTGTGGGAATATCTGGCAAGACTTTAAATCAAATATGACCTCAGTTTTTTCAACAGTAAACAATGGGAAAATTAGATTAAAGGACCACTGGGTCCCTCCTCACTTTATATTTATGCCCATTTCCTATAATTTTGCCACCTCATTTTTCAAATGAGACAACTGAAGGCCAAGGAAATTAAACAATCTTAAGGACTCAGAGGTGGTGTGGAACAGAGTTGTGGTTTGAACCCAAGTATTCTATGCTCTTTCTACTAAACCATAACTAATAAAATTCTAAATGTTCTCATCTTGAGGCCTCCAATTGTCTATCCTGTGTATAAAATCATGTCTCCATGCTTCTGAAAGCATAGGTGATCATTATATGCTAAAATGAGCCTTGAAACCCTCAATGCTGTGAGCATTCAGAGAAATCTGACCACTTTTATCATGAATAAAATTCAGAACAGTGCAACTATATTTCTACTTTCTAGTTTGGAGATGGAAGGACAAGTTTCCTTGAACTTTAGTTACTATACTTAGAAGCTTTTTATTTTATTTTTTTCCCATTTAACTGAAAAGAAGAAATTATAGCTGGCAGGAACTTTCTAGACCAAAGAGGAGAGGAAAGAGGAAGAAAGGGAAAGAAGCTAGTAAAAGCCATTTCCCCTTTGATTTTTCTTTTAAAAGAGATTTTTAACCAGACTCTTTTCTTTTCAGTTTATATTTTCACTGACCATCCAATTGTAATGTATTTCATGAAGGTTGATATAAGCAGTGGTATAATAGGTATAGAAATGACTTATGCAATCTGGAGAAAAGACAAAGAAATGATGGAATGAAATATTCATTTCAAACCACTATTATAAGTTATATATTGTATAAGGGACATTTATAGAAATTCTTAAAGGAAAAAATAGCACTATAGAGTGAAATCTGGACTGTATATTCCTTAGTTAATAAGCTATTGGTATTGTTCACCGAGAATAATGGCAACAGTAACAGTACCTGGTGACACATGTATGCAAATGTATATGTAAAAGGCTTTTGAAAACCTATCTATCTATATGCCTGTACATATATGCATGAATATATAGATTAATTAGCCACATAGCTACACATGTGTATGCATATATACATGTTTATGTATATACATGCCCCCCATATGTATGACTTTTCAAAATATTTCCTTTCATTTGTTCCTTATAACAACCCTGAGAGATATACAGTGTAAGCATTATTAGCAACCCTATTTTACAGATGATCAATTTATAGCTCAGAAAGTTTAAATTACTTTGAGGACAATATTGATAAGGAAGGTTCATTGGACTTAAGAGTCAGAGGGCTGGAGTTCTATTACTTAACATTTTTTTGTCCTCAGGTAAGACATAGCATCAATTTAGAACAAAGGTTTGAAATGAAATTTCCTCTAAGCTTTCTTCTAGCTGGAAATCAGTTATCCTATATAAAATCCAATGAAGAGAGCAGGACTTGCATTCAAGTGCTATCTCTACTTTTACTCCTTGAATGTCTTCCAATAAGTAACTTTGTCTCTTTAGCGCTCGGTTTCCTGATTTGTAACATGAAAGATTTGAGCACAATGCCCTCTAAGGAATAACCGAGTTCTAGATCTATGATCTGAGATCCTAGAGACCATCACATTTAAATTCTTTATTTGACAATTGAGTAAATAGAGGTTAAAAGAAGTGAATCCTTCCAAGGACTCATAAGTGGCAGAGGAGGGATTTGATTCTAGGTCCTCTGAGTCCAAATCCAGCAATCTTCCCCATTGTACCACATTGCTAAGGTCCCAAGGTCAACTAACTTATAACTGGCCAAACTTAAACTCCCAATTCAGTCTTCTGCCTCTGAGCTCAGGGCTCTCCTGCCTCCTGCACTCTGCTAACAAAGGAATGGGCTAAGTAATGCACCTTAAATGCCTGCTCTTTATGTGGCACTTCTTGTGCATTATGTGCTCACCCACGGCACATGTACTCACCGCGCCCGCCTACATGTTTGATTTTTATGGAGGATTAAAGGAAACCAGCCTACAAGGAGCTGTCAAGCATCAGTCAACGTGGGTTCAAAATGATCTAAGCCACAAAGAAAGACACACACGTGGCTATGTTCTGAGGGGGAAAGCAAGACGTGGTGTTCTCGGAAAGTTTAAATAATGGCATACAAATTATTTACTTTCCCAGGCTTTAATTCAAGCAATCACCAAGCCAGGGGAAATGAAAGGAGAAAAGGTTGTACACTGTGTTTCTTACAGGAGAGGTGTCTCAACCTAATGAGCCTTCTGGATTCCAGCGTGCCTCTTGAATATCACCAGGGGTGATTATAGCTTGCAAAAAGTAGACCAGAAAAAGACATGCCTTCCTATGTCTTGGGCTGTAATTAAAGCCATAAGCCATCAGATAGAAGAGGGGCCAGCTGCAGCATTTCAAACCTTTAGTACCCTGGAATTAAAAATAGATTACAGCACAAAATGTGTACCAAAAATAATCCTGATAAAAAATTTGCACATTTGATTACTATAATTGATTTTTTCTTCTAGATATGAATAAATGACCCAGGCTAAATGCCAGTTCCTTGCAATGAATTTCATTTAAGCCTCAGTGAATTGAAAAGGCTCAAGCAGACTCAACATTTCCAACTTCCTAGCAAGTAGCAGAAAATCTACCTGACAGTTGCTATGGAAACAGGAACAGGAAGAGTGAACCACCAGCCTATAAATCCACAGAGAAACCTTTCTTAATTGGAAGGCCTTTAACCCACACATTTTTCTCATAGCTGCAGAGCTTATTTCTAAAGAGATTATTAAATTCCTCAATTGACTTATGAAGGATGCTTCCCACTATATTACTGTGCTTTGGGTTGCTCGTTCCTTATATCTGTTTCCAAAATTACAAAGCAGACCAGGGATAATAAAAGTTAACACAGATGTTTCAATGAAAAATCCATATAATGGTCTGGAAATCACTTTGGTGGCGATGCTGTTCAAAAAGGATTCCAATAGCAGGACAGGGAAGGTATAGAAACATTTGTTTCCAAGATATGTCATGCAACTTTCTCTCTCCCCACTAAGCCAGAAATCACCGTGGGCAGAAATTCCTGACAGCATTTCCCAATGTTTAAATGCAATGACCTGGTCTAAAAGTGAAGAAATCAGGTGGTAGAAAATGGTATGTTTATACCTACTCTTTTTTTTTAAATGCTATTCATAATGGAAAGTAAATGCTAACTAGCATGTGACCAACTGCATGAAGCAAATAAACATATTTCACTGTCTCATTGCAACCCAACTGAATAGGAGTGAGATTGGCTCAGTGAATTCATTCCTCAGTTCTCTCCTATAATAAAATTAACACCATGAGTAGGAGTTAAAAAGGCAGAGAAAGTAGAACATTATCAAATGAGAACGAAATGGGGCCTAGTAAATGAAACATGAATCAGAAAAATATGAGCTAATTATCCTGGTCATCCACACAGACACACTGACCTTGGTTCAAGTTACAAAACCTTCTTGCGTTTAAGTTTCTCGCTACATTCAAATGGGATCCCAGCAGTGAGAGGTTAAAATATGCTATAGTATTCTAGTAATTGTTGCCTAATACTTGGGCTTATGATGTATTCAACCTTTACAAAGTAGGAAAATCTTGAGAATTTTTTGGCTTTGAGGGCATCTGGGAGGTCATCAACTTCATTTCCCTTTCTTTGTAGATGAAGATCGTGAGCCCTGGAGGTAGGTGATGAAGATCACGACATCACCTTGATGTAGGTAACAGGGAATCATGTAACTAGTCAATATAGTGTAACAAGAAGCTGGGCTCTGCTCTTATTACCTATGTAACCTGGTGAGCAAACCACCTAACTTCTCTGGGCTTCTGATGACTCACAGCTAAAATGAGAGTATGGAAGAAAGTGACTCCTCAGAATTATTCTAGATCAAAATTTCATGGATCCTTGCATGTTAGGTTGTCACTGGAAAGACAACTGCAAAAGTTAACAGCATAGTTAGGTTTCGATAAAATGTCTTCCGACACTCAAAATAGCTCCCAAGATAATGACATTTACCTCATGGAGTGGTGAAGATAAAATAAGATGTGTCTTTACATTCTATACATACAAACACACATATACATGTGAACATGTGTCTACATACATATCTATGCATGCATGCATACACATAGAGTTCCATGGATGTATTTGTGAATTTTGAAGTGCTTTATGAATGTTAGTTTTTCTAGTGAGCCATTTAAAGTGTGAGAATTTAAAAATGATTTTTAATAAATTTGTCACAGAAACTCATAAAGACTCTCGAAGGTACATACTAAGATATGCCTTCTATCAGTGAGAGAAACTATGTCTTTGAAATGCCCCGTATTTGAAATATTGAACAATTATGTGTATGCATCATTCTTTCCTTGGTATGAAAGCTGTGTGATGGTATCTTCACAAACTCTTGTCTCACAGTTGCCAAAGAGCACTGCCCAGAAGAGTTCACAAACATTCTCTGAACCTTTGGATAGACTCACCTAGAAAAAGGGAGGTTGCTAGGTCAATGGTGGCCACAAAAACTCTGAAGATTCATTAATGCTCCCTATTGTTTGCAAAATGCTCCAAGCTCCTCCGAGGAAAAATGCCATGCAAACAGACTAGGGAATGATTATTTTCTGTACTTGTGCTGGTCCAAGACTTTTACTTTTATTCTAACAGACTGTGAGTAATTTAAATGGCAGGCTCTGGAGGACAGGCTAACAGTCGATGTTTGTCTCTCTGTCTCTGTCTGTCTCTGTCTCTCTCTTTCTCTATCCCGTATCCCCTTTCTCATAAAAAGTAATATGTTTTAATTCCATTAGATTTGATAAAGCAAAGGTCAATGTGTCCCAACCTCATGAGTCACAATCTTCATTCACTAGGAAGACACCTATATAATAACCCTAGCTGTGTTAAACACTTCCCCCAAACACTGAACTGATAAAGCAGATAGCATTGAAAATGTTGACCCTTTTAATATTCAATTTTTTCCAATCCTTACCACATCTACTGTATTTTTATAAACTTATGGGATGGCAAGGAACCTAAAGAAAGGAAAAGTCCCCTGGGGACCCTGAGATCCTTGGCACATGAGGGAAGGGAATCTCAGAAGACTAATGACTACAGCTGGTACAATTATTGCTCAGTCTTCCAATTTTGTCTGACTCTTCTTGACTTCATTTGGGGTTTTCTTGGCAAAGATTCTGGAGTAGCTTGCCATTTCCTTCTCTAGCTCACTTTACAGATGAGGAAACTGAGGAAAATAGCATTAAATGACTTGCCTAAGTTTAAATAGCCAGTAAGTACCTGAGTCCATATATGAACTTAGATTTTCCTGACATTAGCCAATCTATCCACTGCTCCATCTAGCTGAGATTAGGTCATCAGCCACCTGTTGGACTGCTCAAGTGAAACTGAAGAAGTAAAACTATTTTGCTTTATCTGGTTGGTGATTAAACAAAAGCTGGCTCTCTCAAATTGTCTACTATATTTTTGGCTTTAAACTACAATGAAGCCCTATATCTGTGATTTTTCTAGGGGCAACAATAAAGGATGACTCAGGACAGTGGATTCTATGGTTAAGCTACTCTCCTCTCCTTTATAGCAGAAGAATAAGAGGAGGAAAAAGAAGAGCGTGGCTTGTGTTTGTGTGTCTAGGGTGGCTGGGGGAGAAATTGAGGAAAGAAGAAAGGTAATGGGAAAATAAATAAGGAAATGTCACAAAAAGTGATCATGGGTTATGATATAACAAAGTAGTTTATCCAGCATATGATATAAAAATAGATTTGAAGGCAGGAGGAATGTGAATGATAGATCTCTTAAACATATAATGCCCTATTCAAGGAGTGAAGTGAGGACATACTGCTAGATATGAAGTTAAAAGGAGTTAAATGGGGAACGTATGACCAAGTATGCCTTATATAATACTATTCGTATAACTTTTGGAAAGCCATGACTTGTTATATCCTCAGGCAGAATATTTTTCCATTATCTAACATGAGAATGTGCATATACACATTCAAATATATACACATTTTATATACTATCTTTTTTTTTAACTGTTACTTTCTGTTTTGAATCTATACTAAGTATCAATACCAATGTAGAAGAGTGGTAATATTTAAGTAATTGGGGTTAAGTGATTTACTTAGGCTCACCCAGCTAGAAAGTATCTGAGGCCAAATTTGAATGCAGGATTTCCTGTTGCCCTTCCTGGATCTCTAATCACAGAGTCATCTAACTGTCTCTTACTATTTTTTTCTTTTAAAAAATATTTATTTTCCAGTTTACACATTCAAAAAATTTTCAATGATCATTTTCTGATATTTTGCAATTCATGTTTTCTCTCCTTTTCTCCCACCTCTCTCCACTCTCTAGGAAAGCAGGTAATATGAAATTGTGCTACTTGTGTTAAAATACAGTATATATTTCCATGTTAATCATAATGTGGGAAAAGATACATTTTGCTTATGAAAAAGAAAAATTCATGGAGAAAATAAAGTGAAGAATGGTATGCTTCAATCTGGATTCAGCCTCTGTTCTGAATGATAGTTCTTCTGTTAGTTCTGGCAGTGGATAGCTTTTTTCATCATGAGTCTCTTAGAGATGCCCTGGATCCTTTCATTGATGATAATAGTTAAATCCTCCACAGGTGATCATTGAACTTCATTGCTGTTACGTGGTACAGTGTTCTGGTTCTGCTCATTCCAATTACATCCCTTCATATAAGTCTTTCCAGGATTTTAAAAATCATCTTATTCATCATTTCTTAAGGCCCAAATTCCATTACAATCATGTATCAAATCTTATTCAGCCATTCCCCAACTGATGAACATCCCTCTAGTTTCCATTCTTTGCTGCCATAAAAAAAGCTGCTATAAATATTTTTGTATAGGTGGACCTTTCCCCTGTTATTTAATCTCTTTGGGGCCCTTGTTATTTTTAATCAGTAGTTGGTCAGTAGATTTTGAAAGCATTTTTGGACTGAGTATTTTCCATATTTGGCATGTGCAAATAAACACATGTACAATTATTCATATGAATATATACATATACACAGATATACACATATCTATAATTATCTAATGTTTTGCCTATTGCAAACATGCTGGATAAGTTATGTTATCTTTCTACTTATGAAGACGGATTAATCACAAAAAATGATTTTTTAAAATCTTAAGATAAATATGTTTTCTACATATGTTGTATGTATTTTGTATGTATACTATATTATTTTATGTATTTTCTATACATGCATATATTATTCATGGTTTTGCCTGATTAATATAGAGAAAATACCTCTTAAGATAAAAAAAACCATTTTTATGATTAGTCTCTACTTTTTAAGTATATCTATATGTATGTATATATAGGCATTAGAATTTAAGCTCCTTAAAGCCAAGGACTTTCTGTTGGCTTGTAGTTTTATTTTCATTATTTTGTATAGTCTGGAATATAGTAAGTATGTAAAACATTTATTTACTAAATGCTTATTGATTGAATTGTTCTCTATACCATATTGCCTATATATAGTATGCTCATCTCTCTTATTAGACTAATCAATGACTTAAAAATCAAAGTTAGTAAGTAGACTAAGGTTGAAAATTCTATTTTTATACAGCTTTGCTCTAATTCAAGGCCAGAGATTGCAAACCTACCCTGGCCCATTGCCTGTGAAATATGTACCATTAATCAGCACTATGGGGTCAGGAGTGTCATTTTCATATACAAAAGGCATTATTTTTATCCTCACCTTATAACATCCTATTTCTCTCTACTGCTTATGCCTAATTTAAAAGTAAGAAAGAATATCCTGTCAGATGGAAACACAGTCACAGTGGATGATATCTGGCACCCACTGTTTGGAGCTGTCTAGTTAGTGGAATATCTGGTCAGGCTTAGAAAGATAACTAGGATAAGGAAACTTCCCCATGTGCAGGATAGGGGGAGCCAAGAAAGGTCAACTCTCTAACCAACTGTGTGAGTGGCAAAGATCATTTCCTCAAATGTTGAAGAAAAGCAAAAATTCTATGTAAATGTGAATTTCCTCCTTTTTTATATTTAAATTTGGAGATCTCCTCCCAGGGAAGGAGTGGCAAAGGAAGGGTGTGTGTGTGTGTGTGTGTGTGTGTGTGTGTGTGTGTGTGTGTGTGTGTATTCTCCTTTTAGATGTAACAAACCTTTTTCTCCATGGCATTCCAATGGTTAGACATAAATAGTATGACATCTGCCAGAAGGAAGCAATCTCCATTTATGTCCTTTTATGTTTTCTTGAGTTAGGTTAAAATGCCCATTCTCTTCATGTATAATTCCCTTGCTTGCAGCACCTATGTTGATAATAGGTACTGTGGTAAGCTACTTAGATAGTTATCTGTAGGACATTCTTTTTTTTTTTTTTAACCTGTGTCTTCTTCTAGCTCTCTTATTTTCTTTTTTCTCTCTTCTCTCTCCACTCACATTAGCAATCAAATAGAGTGTCCTAGCCACAGAACCTTCTTTCATAAATCTCTCTAAATTACTGATTCTTAAAACAAAATCCACTGGTAGTGAGTGAGGTGCATTTTATTTACCTTGTTTTAAGAACATTTAAAATTTCAGGCTTACCTTACACAGAGTAGGCATCTAAAAAGTATTTATGGAATTGAATTGAACAAATGTAGTTCTCTTTGACAAAGACATCACCAGAGCTAGCATTTATTTTGTTTTTGTATATTTGTATTTTTGATATTTCAGGTAAATTTGTATATCAGTTTGCAAAACACTGTATGTATCTAACTTCATTTGATTCCCACAACAACTCTGTGATATAGGTGCCATTATTGAATATTCTCTTCTCTTCTACAGATTAGGAAATGGAGAGATATTAAGTGACTTGGCCAGAATTGTTATTGTTCAGACATTTCAGTCATGTCTGACTCCTTGTGACCCCACTTGGGATTTTCTTGGCAAAGATAAGGGAGTGATTTGCTATTTATTTCTCCAGGTCATTCTACAAATTAGGAAACTGAGGCAAACAGGGTTAGGTGACTTGCTAAGAGTCACACAGTTCACAAGTGTCTGAGGTAGATTAAAAAATCTTCCTAAGTCCAGGACAGTCACTCCATTCACTGCTCCACCTAGCTGCCTCAGGTATTCCTGACTCTCAGTCCAATATAATCCACTTTGCTGTCTAGTTCTTTGATAGGATATGGACAAGACTATGGTCTGGTATAGACAATTCCTAGAGGAGGAAAATCTTTCTATTAATTCAGGTAAAGTATACTACTATGACATTTATAGTATTAGAGAATCTATGCATTCGCATCTAGAGATAGAGAACCCTTAGATGAGAAAATTCTCTCCACAGATCTCCTTTGGTCCTGTTTACCAGCATCTCCTCTACATCATAGTTATAGAGAGTTGCATAGAGCAGAAGCATCAAACAAAGACAGAAAAAGTAAAAATATTGACTTAGAAAACCATATCTTAACATTATCTATGTTCTATTGTAATTTTATTCATTTTGGTAAATATTTCTGAATTACACACTAATCTGGCTGGGGCTACACTTAGTAGTATTGCATGTTTGACACCTCTGGAGAGCACTGGGTTGTTAAGTCAAGTCAGGTCAACAAGCATTTAGGAAGAGTTTACTAATGTGCCCCATATTGGACCAAGTGCTAACATTAAATAACTTTCCTATGGTGACAAAGCTAGTGTGTCAGGTCTACCTGGCATAGAGGAAGGCTCTGACACTACTCTGCCTTTCTATTTTAATATGATGTGGCATAATAAAAAGAATATCCTACTGGGACTCAAGGCTTTAGTAATAACTGTCTGTGCTACCTCAGGCAAGTCAAAGACATCTCTGATCTCTGTCTCTTGAAAAAGAATCATTCTGTGATTCCCAAGTTATCTCCTTGTCTGAGGTCCTTTAGAGATCTAACAATCTACCTAGGATTACACGCACAATATGGGTCAAAATGATCAGTGTTTCTCCTTGGTTCTAAGATCTGCTCATCCTCTTTCTGTACATATGCATTCATAATATATGCAGATATATATGTATATATACATAAATATAAATACACGCAGGGTTGAGTTTGGATTATTTCCAGTTTGATAGCATTTGAAATTAGTTTATATTACGTGAAAATTCATAATCCTGAGGTCATTTTTAGCCCTTGGTATTTAACAGACACATCCACACACACATGTAACAAATGTATGCATTATACATACACTTGTTATATGTGTATAGTTATATATGGCTATAAATAAATATATACATATGTAATTATATGTAGAGATGGATACACAAATTTGGATATAATTGATATATATGAATATCTCTGTCTGTCTTGCATATATTCACACGTATATCAGATTTATATACTTACATACATATGTATGTATTGTAGGCATGTGTGTGCAATAAGATGTTGGCCAAAGTGACCTCAAGATAGTGAATTTTTACATAATATAAACTAATTTCAATAATTTCAGACTGATGAGGAAATTGAAGCTCAAAGACATGCCCAAATTCACACAAGTAGTAGATACCTCAGTATAAATTGAAACCCAGGTATGGGGGCTTTTAAAAATCATACTATGGCTACTTTTACTACCAATCAAACTGATTTCATGAATTCTGTCATATGCAAATCCTACAATTTGGACTTGGAGTTATTAGCATTGAAGCTTGATAAATTCTATATGAAAAATTTCTTTTTTTTTCAACCCCATCATATTATTTTATTTTATTTATTTTTAAAATTTTATTTAATTAGATGATTTAGAATAATTTTCCATGGTTACAAGACTCATGTTCCTTACCTCTTCTCCTCCCACCCCCTTCCATATCTGATGCACAATTCCACTAGATTTAACATATGCAGTCGATCAAGACCTATTTCCTTATTATTAATATTTGCACTAGGGTGATATTTTAGAGTCTATATATGAAAGATTTTGTAATGTAGGTAAAGTATATTTTCCCATGGTGGTAATGTTTTTTCTTGGGGGTGTCTAAGAAGGTACCCAGGGAAGCCTGTGACCCAGTTGAGAACAGGGGCAATATTTTGTTTTTCTTTGTATCCCTGTTGCTAAACATGTCTAGCAAACAGTGGGTGCTTAATAAAAGCTTGTCAACTGATGGGTAAGTAGCCTAGAGCTCTGGTTGTGTCACAGACAAGTGTGAACAGATATAGATCAGTTTATCTTATTACTGATACTTCTAAGTGTCCTCCAAGATTAAAACTGAATTGAAAGAGAAATTCTTCACGTCCTCCTCTCTCTATTGCTTTTAGAAGCTACCAGTTTCTTTTTCTCTGACTTCTCAAATAAGACAAAAATAAGAGAAAATGAGAGGAAAGCAGAAAATATTAGAAGCATCAAGTCCATTCAAAAGAAACAAATGAAATCTGGCAAAGAGACAGTCTTTGCTTTAATTCCTTCTCTGTCCCTTTTCAATAAAGGAGGCAAGGGCAAGGGCAAGGGATTTAAAATGATCAGGGCTAGTCAGAATGTTATTAATAATACCTAATGAGCCAGAGGCTGATAGTGGCCAAGTTTCTCTCTAGTTAAAATTAGACACCTTTGATATGAACTCTTTTAGGCCCTCAGCTTACAATAGATAGGTATCTCTTCCATACCACAACTTTACCTCTCATGGTTTCAACTATGGTGAATCAGCAGAAGAAATTAAATGAGAATTTTTGGAAGGGTTTGTGGAAGCTGCAGATGATACACAAAGGCCAAGAGGTGACTCAGAAAAAGTTTAGAAACTCAGAAATACATAAACTATATGTGTAGTATTATATAATTTCAATATATTTTATCTTTTAAACCATAAATACATAGAACTTCTTTTTAAAAGTTAAATAAAAAGTTAAAGTTTGAGAAAAGAATAGGAAAGTCAGCAGACAACACAAAGAGACTAGGAATGAAGAGACATCTTTAAAAAGTTTAGTAACTCACAAATGCATATATGATATTGTAAACACCCCGTAAAAGAAAAAGAAAAATTCTGATTTCTCTGGTATGAAGGGCGGGCCAAACATTTATGCAAATTGTCCAGTTTTCAGGGGATAGGATGCCTCTGCTCTCTCCTCCCACCCCATGATGTGGAAGGGATACCTGTATACTACATTAAGGTGATAATCTCTATGATTTCGATGTCGCTTTTAAGTTTTCTAAATGTTTTACAAATGTTGTCTCATTTGATCCTCACAATTATCCTACAGTGTAGGTTCTCCAATTATATCCATTTTACAGATTAGGAAACCCATACTGAAAAAGGTTAAGTGATTTGTCCTGAATTATTCATCTAGTTAAAATCTGAAGAAAGTTTAAAACTTAAATTGTCTTCTAAGTTCAGCGTATTATCTACATCATCCCTTAAGTGCCTAATTATAGAGATTCTAACTGGAGGAGGCCTGACTTCATAGAAATTCATTTAAAAAAAAAAGACTTGGGGGGCTTTAATATATGGAAAACTCAAGATATGCAACAATGGAATGTGAAATAATATAGTAAAACTAACATGATTCTAAATTACATTAATAAAAGTAAAAGTAAAATTCCAGAACGAGAAACAGAATGGAATAATGGGAAAGAGATTGGAATTGAATGAATTAGAATGCATTTATTAAGCACTTAGTATATATAAGTAACTGTGCTAAGTATTAGGGAGACAAATAAGAAAAATGAGACAGGTCCTGCTTTTAAGGAGGTCACTTACTAATAAGGAAGACAGAATCATTTAAAACAGAGTTATTGAACACACAGACCCTAGTGCTCTGTAGCCCCCAACATTCCCACGTGTAGCTGGTGTATATTCAAAGGTAATTAGGAAATATTTAACAAAACTATTAAAATATAATAAAGATATACATTACATTTTATTCCTAGACAATATGCAGCAGAAGGTATCCTTATATATGGATTAGCGATCTCAATTCTATTTGAGTTTGATACCACTGTTTTAAAAGTTTGGCATCTAAAAGACTGGTCAGACATTCTATATTTACCAATAGAGGATAGAATTTCAGAACAAAGAATGGAATTTTTAAGAAGATAGGTTTCTATATTCAGCGTAAGTACTTCTAGTATTTGGTGCCATCCAGAAGAGGATTAAACGGCCTTGCAAAGTTATTATTTGTTAATAAAAGCATTCAAGCAAATATTGTCAGGTGATCCCTTTATTAGATATGAAGCTAGACTGTACCAGGGGTTCTTAACCTGGGGCCCACAGTCTTGGTTAGTCTTAGAATTGATTGCAGGTATTCTGGTGACTTGGAAAGATGAAAATATATGTCTTTATTTTCATACAATTCCAACTGAGATTTAGCATTTCCTTTGATTATGAATATAGGCAACAAATAAGATTGAGAAGGGAGCCTTTGGCTTTACCAGTCTAACAAAGGAATTCATGACCAAAAAAAAGAACCACTTCTAAGTGAGGTCTATTTAACTTATATAACAAACTTATTTTATTATTATTACTATATCATTATTATACTTGTTATTAATATATCATATAGAAACATTATATCAATATATTATTTATTGTATATAGTTATTATTATTTATTATTATATATAACTAACTTGTTTTAATGTCTCTATGTCATCAAGATAGAATAGAACGTATTATTACTATCCCTATTTTGAAGAAGGAGGAACTAATCTACCGTGAGGTTAAAGTATAGCCTCAAGATTGCCACTTACCAGTGAAAGTTAGAATTTGAATTCGCTGTAATCATGCTTTCAATCATATCCTATATTCACCCTCCGAGAACTTGTTTGAGGCCATTTCTTTGTTTATAATTTTATCATTATTCATTATTGGCCTATCAGTCTACAAACAACAAACAAGCAGAAATGCTTTCACAGTTCTTATTCTCTTTCCAATGTTCCATTGTAGAAGCATTTCAGTCACCACATGTTTTCATGAGCAATTTCCCCCCATGTGTCATAATGACTGTGTGACAAGTCAGTGATATAAGCAGATTTTAAAAATTATTTTTATTGAGATCTGAAAAGTAATGCGTTTCAAGAGCATTAAAGATTAAGAAGAGAGCTGTCTAAATTCACAAGTCCCCTCTGCACTTTAGCTTTGTAGACCATGAATAGGGCCAGGTGGTATACAGAATAGAGCACTGAACTTCCAGTCAGGATGGCACAGTTTTACATCTTGACTTGACATTTACTAGCTTTGGGCCATTAGACAAGTGACTTGAACTCTTTGTGCCTTAGTTTCCTCATTTGAAATGAGGCATTTGGTTGGACTCGATGGCCTCTAAATCTAAGATCCTTTCTTTGTTCTATCAATTAATAAGCATTTATTAAGTACTTACTACACTAGTGAGGCACTGTACTGAGCATCCTTTCTTGTTTAGCCTTCTATAAATAAGAAGAAAGTTCTTCACCATTATCTAGGAAAATCAACTTCTTTCAGATGTTCATTATTAATAGTCATTAATCATAAATACCATAAAACTTAATCCATTCTAGCTCATGTAGTGTGTACATTCTGTCTGTCTGTTTGTCTTTGCTTATCTATCCTAATCTGTAGAGAAATAAATTTACATATTGGTATATTTCTCTTTTATTGGAATGAATAGACACTGGAATGAAAGCTGAGTAGGAGTTACTGAGGGGAATCTGCCCTGAGTGATTCTGATAAGCCTTCTTTCAGTTGCAATGTAAGCTTGAACTCCAGCTAATTATCAGCCTAAAGTGCATGCTGCTCAT
This sequence comes from Monodelphis domestica, assembly GCF_027887165.1. Lineage (NCBI taxonomy): Eukaryota > Metazoa > Chordata > Mammalia > Didelphimorphia > Didelphidae > Monodelphis > Monodelphis domestica. Next base: position 145,888,672 of record NC_077231.1, on the reverse strand, counting down.
TGAAAACTAATTATAAGGGACGTCTGAAGTGTCTAAATTGATCCACATTTTTTTTTATTTTGCCTCAACTAACTAAAAAAAAAATCTTGTCTGCATTTTAGTGAGAAACCGTAATTTTAAAAGGACTGAAGGAATTTCACTCAGATTAGAAAACTTCTGCTCTAAATCTGAAATATTGTGGGGAAGAAATCACGCTAGATAGAAACCAGGGCTTATCCTGGAAAGCTTTTTTGCAGTTCTGACAATGGCAACATGCCCTGTGGCAAGTTCATTTGAGAGGAGATGTAGCGAGAAGCTATTATTTCACCTTTCACAATCAGAATTTTTCCCTCTGCTCACCAGCTCATGCAGAGTGCACCTGTAACTGGGGAGCAAATCTCCTTTCCATTCATTTGGGTTATAGCAAGAGACATCAATTAGTAGGGGTAAGGCTAAGTCACAAATGTAGTTTCTCAGCTACAGTCATGTGCCAAAATAGATTTCGAATCATCTTGTGGAACACATACATACTTGGGATATAAAATACTACCATCACTCTAGACCCCCAAATGAGTTTTATTTTAACTGCAATACATCCCATACCACAACATATGTTGATTACTGCTTTGGCCATTAAATAATGCGTTAGAGAGAGGTTTCTTATAAATCTATTAAGAGACAAAAAATATTTGTCTCAATGTTTTCTTCTGTTATAATTTATATATTAAAATAAACAAATAAGGAGAAAAATGCTAAATTGAAAAGTGCTGACAAAATAATTAGAGGAATCCATGAAGTATACAGAATGAGGCTCAATAAAAATGCACAGTGCTTATATGTAGAGGACTAAGGCTATCTTGCCAATTTTAACCTGGAAAGTCTCTCTCTTACTTCCTATTCTAGTAAGCTATATTTCCAGCCTCATGTAAACAATAAATACGCAGGTGAAACAAATAAAATGAGATGTAGGTGAGGACTTGGACTTCAGAAGTCAGCCATTTGCCACACTCCATTTGTACAGATGTTCTCTGCTGTAATCTAGAATTTGTAACACCAATTTCTGAGATGCTTAAGATAGGATTCATGTTCTGGTTGGAGGGCTGGGGTACAGTAGACTAGTCTAAATGGCCTCTGAGGTTGCTTTCCAATGTTCATTTTTATGTTCTATGATTATTTACTCGACAGAATAAATATTAGGAGCAGACAGGAAAAGTTGAAAATATCACTCACATACACAGAGATATCTGCATGTAGAAGACAATTAATATTTTTGAAGGGATGTACTCCCCTATATCATTTATTTAAAGTGTCACTGTTGGTTTAGAATGATTTCCATATTTTGAGAAATGTCTCCTCTCTCTGTGAGACCCAGCAGGTTTTACATTAGCATTGGAATGTTATTATTTGACTTACAGCACCCATTCCCTTTCTATGACTCATATATCTTTTGTTGAGCCATTTCGAAGATAATGTCTGCTAGTTTAAAAGAGAATTAAAAAACAAAAAAACAAAGAAACCTGGAAATGTTTAAAATTGTTCTCTCTTTAACTCTCTCTCTCCCCCCCATATACATTTATACATACATGGGCTCTCACATACAGATACACACATGCATACATATGAACCTATACATATATATGTTGGTGTTTATGTTCAACTCATAGAGAACTGAAATGACATCACTATGTCAAGGTCAATATAGAGAGTGTCCAGCTGTGACTGATCTGACCAATATGATCTTATAAAGCTCTACCATAGATTGGGTAAAGATAGTTTGGGATGGAGACGTCTTTAAATTTTGCACCTGACATTTCTTTTGAGCTGTTGCAATATTGCTTTGCTCATAGAACACAGTGATTTCTTAATCCCTCCTCTCTCTCTCTCTCTCTCTCTCTCTCTCTCTCTCTCTCTCTCTCTCTCTCTCTCTCTCTCTCTCTCTCTCTCATCTATCTACTCTCTCTCATCTATCTATCTATCAAGTGCATAATGGGTCACCCAAGAGACTTACATATTTTATGGACCATGTGTATGAGTATGTGTGAAGAGCACTTAGTACCTGTAGTTTCATCAATGTGGGAAAATCCAGATGTGAAAACACCTTTCACCTATGCAGATGGATAATTTGTCTCTCACTTACCTGTCTTAAAGATTTGCCTGAGACCATTGAGAATTTAAGCCATTTACTCACATTCATGCAATTATTATATGTCAGCAGCAAAGTTTTTGTGACTGTAAGATTAACACTCCACCCATTACATCATACTGTTTTTTTAAAATTCTACATAAGTATAAAATAATATCTGTTCTGGTTGTATACATAATAGTCACTGTTTTAATGTGGCCCAGAATTTAATTACAGTCTTTGCTAAAGATATAACTATATTAATACAATCTTAAAATGAATTCCAGTTAAGCCAGAAATGATATCTGGACCATGCAAATTCCTCTGTATCAGTGTCATCATGATGCATAATCTATACAGGAAGTTATAAAAAGCCAGTGTTCTTGACTATTATTTTAATTTTTAGTAGATTTTTAATTTCCTTAAAACATAATTTATTTTAGGTTCTGCCTAATTTTCATAGCACACAAATGTCATTTTGACTACAGAAATTTATCTTTTTTAAAAACTAGAATACTGATTTCTCTTGAATTTTTAGCATGAAAATTCTCTCTATCTACTAACAGATATTGGAATTATTCTGTAATTTATACTGTGTAATTTATAGTATCAGTGTCTGGGACTTTGAGAAGTTAGGTGATTTGTTTAGGGTTACATAGCAAGTATGTGCTAGAGAGATAAAATTAATCTCTCTAGATAAAAGTTACTTTTATCTCTCTCTGCTCTAGATCAGAAGTATCAAACACAAGGCCTTGTTTGAGGCAGATAAAAGTAATTGGGAAATATTTAAATAAAATAGAATAGAATATAAATCATGTTATCATGTGGTTTTCTAAGTCAATGTATGGCTATAGGGATCTTTATGTACCTTTTCAGTCAGTCAGCTACTCTTTGGGTTTGAATGGAAGATGGACTTTTTCCCAATGGGTGGTGCTCTCTATATCTGTGAAATCTCAGATCTAGTCTCTATCATATGTTACAGACAGTTCCTGTTAAGAAATGTCACCTCTTATTCTGGATGCATATTTTACTAACTAAAGAACTGACAAAACTGACTTCTGATTAGGGAGTGTAACTGATCAGTTTGTATTTATTGGGATATTTTTATGTGCTTAGGAAGTGGTAGGTACAGGAACTTACAAAGTTATTCAATTTATGTATAATTATACAAATGTACACTTAAGTTGGGAAAACCAAACATCCATTGATTGCATAGTGACTACAGAGGTTATAGGTGTCAGCTAAACCTAGATTTTGGATGAAAGAAGTAGAGGTAAGAATTATAAGCACATCTGTAGAAATTCTGGGAAGTTTCCGTCCTAGAGGAAAGTTTGTGGGTTGTGGCTTGACTAAAAGTATGTTAGTATAACATTTGAGAAATCATGATTCCCAGTAATCAGAGGCCAGGAACTTCTCTGAGGTGTGGAAACTGATGTTTATTTGTAGCAAAGAGGTGGATTAAAGGTCAACCAAAATGAAATCTCTGCCTAGACATCCTCTTGGCACCCAAAATCCAATTTATCCAAATTGGTACTTGTTACTTTTCCCCCTAACCCTGCCTCTCCTCTAAGCTCTACTATTTTGGTTAAGGGCTTAACTTTCTTAATTCTGTTAAAATATTTTCCCAAACACGTAAGTTTTTAATCTTGGAGTCATGTGAGACTCTTTCCTCTCCATCACTACTTCTATCAAATCAGATGCTACTTTGCCAATTCTTTCTCTACTATAACCCTTTCATTTACTCTTTGTCCTCATTGACATAGACAATGAATGCCCTCATTACCTCTCACCTAGACTAGCCTCATAATTAATTTTCCTGCATGGTCCAGGATCTGCAGGCTCCCATCTATCCTCCTCAGAGCTACCATAGGACAAGGGGAAAAGAAGAGAGGATGAAAGTGGGGATCTGGAAAACTCTCATGATCCCACTGAATTAGAAGACATGTATGGAGTTTTAGGTTAGAATACAAACCCACCAACCTAATTGTTCCATTGGTGGTCATTTGTGAATGATGCCAATTCCTATCCCCTGAAAAGGAGGCAGAGGTGGGAGAGATTGAGATGGACAGTTTTAGATATTCATATATGTTAATAGTTTCAGTAGAGGGGAACATTTGCCTTAAAATAATGGTAAACAAATAGTTAACTTTGATAATAGATATATACACAGGGCGTATAATAATTAATTTACATTTCTGTGGTGGACAGAAGCCTGCTTTCAGTTTTTAGTTCATTTGGAATGAAATATTCTTGTAAATTTTGACTATTAATTTTTTTAGAGGATTTCATCCAATTCCAATTCTAGGGAAGAAAAACATTCTGTTTTCTGAGTTTTACTGGACAGGAACTATTCTTACCCCCTTTCATATGGAAATCATTTGCACAAACGACACCATCAATATTCATCAAATATCACACCAATTAACAAACTGTGAATAATCTGGTACAAAAATTTAATGCATGAAAACCCATAAACATCTAGGTGGCTGTTAATAAGGCTATGTTGAAGGTAATCACACACAAATTTAATTTTAAATGTGCTTTCCCTTAAGGAAGGACTATCAATGTTAATTCAAGAATTTAATTTGTATGGCATTTAAAATTTTTTAAGAGCCCTTTAAGAGGGAAAAAGCATGCCAATGACTGTTGATTCATAGGATATTTGTCACTCTTTCATACAATGATGCCCCTTTAAATGCAAGTTTGGGATTTTATGACTCTAGAATGGTACTATCTAATCACAGGCAGCATCCTGAGTTTTTATGAACCAATTTTTGCCTTGTTCAGAATTGTTCGCTTCTATACTTTCTTCCTATCTTTGCTTCCTAAACCCCCCCAAAAAACAAAAGTTTCTTTGAAAGTAGAAAAGTAAATATTGAAATATCATGTCAAGAAATTTATTGTTTTATTTTCTCACATCTTTAAGCAGCATTTAGATCTAGTCACGATACCTTGAAAGTTCATCAGATTTTGCTTCTATAGATTTCATAGTTAAATCTAGCACTGATTATCTACTTTTAAAGTTTTTATAAATAACCATATCATTTAGAGCCCATGATTATACATTTGTATGTGTGTGTTTTCTTCTTAGGTGGCAGAACAGGGATGGGAATAATAATAATTTACTTTCCTTCTAAAGGCCTACAGATAATCTAATTTCATTTGATCCTCTCAAAAAACCTTTGGGATAGATGTTATTGTTCTCTCCATTTTATAAACAAGGAAACTGAGGTAGGCTAAATGACTTACCCAGGATCACATACCTCATAAATCTCTCAGTCCAAATTTGAACTCAGGTCATCTCAAATCTAAGTCCAGTGTTCTACTCATTGTGCTACCTATGTACCTCTGGTAAGCAGAGTATGTGGCCATAGAAAATCAAGGCACCTTAAAGATAACATAGTCTAATGCCCTCATATTACAGATAAGAAAACTGAGGTGCTAAAACTTAGACCTGTGTTGGCTCTATTATGCCAAATTGCCTCCTGAATCCACTTAATGAAAATAGGTTATATATATATATATATATATATATATATATATATATATATATATATATATATATATATATATATATATATATATATATTTATAGAAGTATAAATATATAAATGTGTCCCATTCTGATTTTATTAGTGTTTTTTAATTAGCAATGTTCAGATTTATTTTAATAT